>NW_024426663.1:29829652-29864452 GCF_017311325.1 Ursus maritimus | reverse complement strand
TTTATAGAACCCCCCTTAATATCTCCTGTAGGGCTGGTTTCGTGGTTACGAAATTGGTCAGTCACTGGCGATTCTGGAAGGTCTTTATTTCTCCATCCATTCTGAATGACAGCCTTGCTGGATAAAGGATCCTTGGCTGCCTGTTTTTCTCTGAAAGAGCTTTAAAAATGCCCCCCAACCCTTTCTCTCATTCCAGGTCTGTGTAGGCAAGTCTGAAGTAATTCTGATATCTTTGCCTTGGTATGTGAGAAATTTCTTTGCCCTGGCCGCTTTCAATACTGTATCCTTGGATCTAATATTTGCGAATTGCACTATGACGTGATGTGGCGCAGGTTTGTCGTGGTTGAGCTTGGGAGGGGTCCTTTCTGCCTCTTGGACATGAATGTTTGTTTCCCTTGTAGACTAGGGAAGTTTTCAGCTACAATTTGTTCAAATATCTCTTCTAGACCTCTGTTTTTCTCCACCCCCTCAGGGATGCCGATGATTCTGACATTGGAACGTTTCATTGAGTCAGTAATCTCCCGTAACCTACATTCATGAGTGTGGATTTTTTTAAGTCCAGATTCTATTTTAGCTTTCTCTTCTACTAACCCATCCTCCAATTCGCTGATACATTCTTCTGTCTCATTCACCCTGGCTGTCAGAGCCTCTAGTTTTGACTGCATTTGGCTCATAGAATTTTTAATTTCTGCCAGATTTGCTCTCATTTCCGCCTTTAGAGATTCTATATTCTCATTAACATTTTCGTTAATACTTTTTTCAAGTCTACACATCATCTTGACCATTGTTACTCTGAATTCCATTTCTGATAATTTGGTTATATCCATATCCATTAGTTCTGTGGCAGAGGCCACAGACTCATTATCTTTTCTTTGCTGGGGGGGATTTCTCCTCGTCATTCTGATGAGGAGAAGTTGCGGGGTTGTCCAGAGCCCAAATTATTGACCAGGACCCAGGCCGTGCGCCCTTGTTTTATAGGGATCTTAGGGATGTGGGCTTCTTGATTTTCCAGCCTGCCTTCTGGGGGAGGGGCCTGCCACGCCAATACTCAGGCAACCTTGTTTGGGTAGAGTCTCCGTGTCCCCTGCCAGGGGGAATGGGGGTGGGCATACTGTTAGCTGGTATTTCCAGGCTTTTGTTCTCTGGCGGCTTTCCCTGCCGGTTTTCTGTGATTCTTCCGAGAGTCAGAGCAGCAATGGCTGAATCTCAGCCTCTGTCTCAGAACAGAGGGATCGCGGACCATTCTCCACTGAGCTCTCTTGGCCACTTTAACTCTTTCTGTTGGTGCTGCTCAACCCTGCAGCGTCCCGGGATGTGCGCCCCATGCCCGGTGTCCCAGCCCTCACTTCCAGGGCCGGCGCGTCTCTGTCCTTTGTGTTTCTAACACCGCCAGCCGCCCGCCGCCCATCGCACTCCCAGAGCTCCCGGTTTCAGTCTGGTTCCAGTGAGCACACCGGAGCTCCGTTTCAGTCTGGTGACACGCGCTCCCCACTCACAGTCCCAGTCTGTTCTCTCTCGCGGGTGCAGATCCGCAAGTCCGCCCGCTCCCCCGTGCAGGTGGCTACCGCTTCCCGGCGCCCGAACGCGGCGGCTCCCTCCCCCTTCCGTTTATCTTCTGATATCTGTGCGTGGTTTCACGGCTCCCCGCTTTGTACAATACTCAGCGCTGGAGATGTTCATTTGTAGAGATCCAGATGTATCTTCCTTCGTCTCAGGCTGATTCCGTGGATGTTCAGGATTGTCTGGTACCTATCCAGCTCGACTCAGGGGACTGGCTGAAAAAGGGGTCCCCTACTCCTCCGCCATCTTAACTCTAGTTATTTTATTTTTTAATAATAATTTTTTATTATGTTAGTCACCATACAGTACATCCCAAGTTTTTGATGTAAAGTTCCATGATTCATTACTTGCGTATAACACCCAGTGCACCATGTAATAAGTGCCCTCCTTACTACCCATCACCCGCCTATCCCAATCCCCCACCCCCCTCCCCTCTAAAGCCCTCAGTTTGTTTCCCAAAGTCCATAGTCTCTCATGGTGCATTACCCCTTCTGTTTACCCCCCCCCTTCTTCCCTTTCTTCTCCTACCGATTTTGTCTATGGCCATACCACCCTGAACGCGCCCGATCTCGTCTGCTCTTAGCCCTATTTCTGGGCCAGCTGGTGGAGGAAAGGCTTGATGACATCACCTCCCAAGCTGTTTCTGGACAGTTTCTGGATATTATAGTCTGATAGGGCACAGCCATCCTCCAGCTGTTTGCCTACAACAGTCAGACACTGTTGGTCAGGCAAAATGCCCTGCTTGTCTTGGATTTTGGCTTTGACATTCTTGATGGTGTCACTGGGCTGCACTTCAAGGGTGATAGTCTTGCCTGTCACTGTCTTCACAAAGATCTGCATCTCTGCGTCTGCTACAGGGCCACCACCACCAAACAACTTGGCCACCTTGTTGAAGAGAAAGAGCCTCCTTGGTTAAATTCGTAGGTATTTTATTATTTTTGGTGGAATTGTAAGTGGAATTCTTTTCTTGATAATTCTTTCTGGTGTGTTTGTTAGTGTGTAGAAACACAACTGATGTTTGTATATTATTTTTGAAATCCTCCAACTTCACCTAATTCTTTAGTTGTAACAGGTTTTGGGGTTTTCTGTATATAAGATCTTTAGGGTTTTCTATATATAAGATCATGTCATGTGCAAATAGTGACCATTTTACTTTTTCCTTTTCAAATTTGAATATCTTTTCTTTTTCTTGTCCAATTGCTATGGCTAGGACTTTCAGTACTATGTTGAATAAAAAGTGGTTCCATTAGTTTAGGGTGTGCCAAGACCTCTTAGTGTCCCAAAAGAGAGGATCTTGGTCAGAAGGAAGACGCAAGCTGATTGGAAGCCTTGACCCTCAGGCAGCAGCTTTTAAAGTATGAAAATGTTCCTCTTCCAGGCTAGGACTAGAAGATAGACATGCCCCTCTGCTATCTCTGCACTGTGTGCTGATAGGGGGATAAAGGGGGCAGGGAGCGTGTTAAGAACTGTGTCTATTCGTTACAGTCCTGTAGGATTTGCAAAAATAAGTCCCAGTGGCCACTGGAGCTGGGTGATCAAGGGGTGTCCCTGGGTGACAGCCATAAAAACCAGGGTTCTGTATATGTGCACAAGTGCCTTTCTGGGCGATACCAGTGACATGAGGCAGGACAGAGGAAGATTGGAAAGACAGTGTCTGCCAGCCTCCCAGTCTCTGGAGAGTATTGCAGTCAGCCCATAGACATGTGTTAAATTAGAAGCCTGCCACTTGGGGCGCCGAGGTGGCTCAGTCAGTCAAGCATCTGCCTTCAGCTCAGGTCATGATCCCAGGGTCCTGGGATTGAGTCCCATATCGGGCTCCTTACTCAGTGAGGAGTCTGCTTCTCCCTCCCCCTCTACCCCTTCCCCCTGCTCATGCTCTCTTTGTCTCTCTCTAAGGTAAATAAAATCTTTAAATAAATAAATAGATACATACATACATACATACATACCTGCCCCTCAAGCCAAAGCTTTTAAGATAAGCAAATAGGCCTCTTTCCCAGAGAGGTTGGGTGCTTTCAGTTTGCTGTCTATGCTCTGGGTCCTAGATGTTAGCCACCGTGAGTCTGCATGAGCCCTTTAAGAACCCTTTGTTTTCTCTAGCCTTGTGGGTCTCAAGGATGCAAGCCCCATTGGCTTACAAAGCTGGATCTTTTGTGTGTCCATCTCTCAGGTGGAAGTCTTAAAAGTGGAATGCCAGATTTGGGGTTCAGAACTGTCACTGCACAGAGATAAGCTGGAAATTGAATTTCCTCCTGATTGTGTATTGACCCACTGGGGGTGGGGCTTATGGCAGGATTCTTTCTCAGCTTCTCCTACCCACTTTGATGTAGGTTTTTTCTCTGCATTTGCCTGATGTATAGGTGTTGTTCAGCTCACTTCTGGATTTCCTTCAGAGGTGATATGTAGTCGTAGATTTAGTGTGTGTATGGGAGAAGGTAAGTTCTAGAGTCTCCTACGTCACCTTATTAAACCTAAAAATTCCCAGGACTTATTTTTTGGTTGATTTTCTAGACTTAAAAAAGTGGTGGAGAAAATGTTAATAATACACATTAAATTTAAATGTGCATTAAATTTGTAGCAGTGTCATTGTGAATAGCAGAAAAAATTAAAGCAATATCCTTCCAGTATTGAGAAACTATTACATGATTCAGGGAAGAAGTTCTTCACATCATTAACAAATGAGTGGAGTTCCTATGCAGCTCTTACTGTGCTTTCATCTTACGGCTTAATGTCCGTGAAAATGTCAACTCCTATTCACGTTGAAACTCTACTCATTCATCAGTTGAAACCATCGCTAAGCTTCTCATACAAGAGGTCAGCAAAAAGTCAACAAAAGTGTTTGGTGAGAATCAATTGGCTGTGTAAAATTTATGGTAAGAATATTTTATATTTTAGTATCTAGGAATTGCTGCACATCTTTTATGTCAAGTTGGCAAATTTTTTTCTTAAAGGATCAGATGGTATATATTTTAGGCCCTGTCTATGCCTCTGTCACAACTACTCAGCCCTGCCACTGTAGCAGGAAAGCAGCCATCACCCAATCATGATATGTAAATAAATGATCCAGGCTATAGTATAATGAAATTATAGTTACAAAACCAGGTAAAAATATACTTACAAAGTCCTTGGGCCATAGTTTACTGGCCTGTTTAATCAGTAGTATTTACAGCAAACTTAGGTGTGGATATTTATGTATTTTTCAGTGCGCTACTTGTTAAATCTTGACTGGCATGCCATCCCATCCACAGTCCCCATTCTGAAGGATCTCCCAGTAGCTCATCATCATCTAAAATAATAAATAAAAAAACGTAAATAAAAAATAGGGATGCCTGGCGGCTCAGTCGGTTAAGTGTCCGACTCTTGATTTTGGCTGAGGTCTCGGTCTCAGGGTCATCAGTTCAGGCCCCATATTGGGCTCCATGCTGGGCATGGACCCTATTTAAACAAAATCACGCACGTCTTTTAGGAGCGCACAAAGTGCTCTGTCATCTGTCTCTGCCTACTGCCTGTGTCATTCACTGCCACTCTGATCTCCCACACCAACTCCATGTAGTTCCCTTCAACAAACCCAGCCTTTCTGTCCCTCCGGTCACTGTACTTTTCCATCCGTCTAGCCTGCTCTTCATTCCCCCTGTCCTCCTGAGAACCCTTGCTCACCTAATTCAGGTCATGTTTCTCTAAGATTTTCCCCAACCTCTCTCTCTTCTGGTCTATGAGGACATCTAGCCCTTCCCACGCTGGAGCCCAGCTCATGAAGGGTGACATGTTGCCAGCCCCTACGTCCCCGTCTCCCACTGATGCTGTCTGAACCCAGGAAATAGTTGATGAGTGGAGCTTGCAGAAGATCTTACATTTCGATAATCATAAGATGTGTCCTGTATTGAACACTTTGTATCCCTTACTCTGTAAGTACTTTTCATACATTAGCTCCTGTAATAATCACTGCACCTCTGTGACGTAGACACCATGATCCCCATTCTACAGATGAAGAAACTGAGGCTTGAGCTGGTTAAGCAACCTGTCCAAGTTTCACGCTGGTCATACGTGGTGGAGCCAGGATTCAAATTCTAAGTAGTTAACATATATAAAAGAAATTCTCAAAGAAGTATTAGGTACATGTCTGAGCAGTCACAGGAGAGAAGGGCTATCCGTACTCGGGAAGCTGGGGACCACTTAATGAAGAAGGTGTTGATAGAGGTGAGATAGAATTTATCCTCATAGAGAGAAGAATCCCATGCAGAAGGAAAGGGCAACCAGAGACAGGAGAAGCAGGAATGGTTGGATTTGGCCTGATCCCTTGATGTCTTATAGTGTCGGGGAGATGAAGCTAGGGGTGAGGTTGGGGCTCAGCTGCCCGCCCGCCTGTGTCTCGATTCCTCTGACAATCCATATCCTCCTCCAGGTGCTTCAGGGTCCAGCGCCACCCTGGTGGGTGTTTGGACTGGAGTAAATGATACCATGTACTCCCTGCTGCCATCCAGCCTGTTGACTGATAAAACCAAGTTTATGTGAGCCTTTGACAAGCCGTGCAAGAAGTTACAGCAGGATGGTTTGGGGGTCTGTGTAGAATGCTAAGAGGGTGATGTAGCAAAATGTGCAGAGGAGCTGTTGCCCTCTCTTTGGAAGCGCTGGAGCCTCAGGCCTCTGCTGTTTGTCTAGGGCCGTTGGAGCGCCTCCTGCTGTGGCCGGGTGGCCATGAGCCTTGCCGCGGTGCGCGTTGTGCGTTGTCAGCTCTCACTGTGGCATCTCACAACTTATCTCCCCGCTGTATCTTGGAGTTACGCAGCCAGTCAAAACTTAAAACCCAGCCAACGTGGGGGGTTCCTGCTTGGCCCATTTGGTAGAGCATACGATTCTTGATTCGGCGTCATGAGTTCAAGCCCTACATTGGGCCTAGAGCTTACTTAACAACAACAACAAAAACCTAACCATAGTAACTCAAGCATCTTTGCTGAAAGGATCTGTTGTTTCGACTGTAGTCAGAGCAGTGTTCATCCTGGAGGATTTTACTCAATCTTCTGGGCCTTCCTTTATGTGGTGCCTTATTTAGAGAACTGTTAAGAACAGAATTCCAGTAGGGATGGACCCCTCCAGTGCTATCACTGGTAAAGGAAGTGGGGAGGAGGAGGAATTTGGAAGGTTTTCCATTAAACTTGTTCTGCCCCATTCGGGAGAAATTTGAGTCTTGAAGTCAACTTCTTGCTCAGATTTCCTGAGTTTCTGGTGAGGATTTTGGAGCTGAGCTCCAGGAGACTGGAGAAAACCTGCATTGATTCCTCTTCTTAGTGACCGTTCTGTACCTAAGCCCAGAGTTACAATGTAAGGAGTGGGTTAAATGATATTTTTCCTGATTATCTGAAACCACACAGCTATAGAATGGGTACTGAACAAGTGAGACATTTGTACCTGGGCTGAGAGGGAAGGAAGCAAAGGGCCTGGTCTCCACTGGTGCCGTTCGTCCCACCGGTGCTTGTTTATCTTTCATTCTGAGTGTGAGCCGGGACTACGGTACTATGCAGAGAAATCACGGGCGTGGCCTCCCTTCACATGGCTTGGAGTCTACTAGAGTTTTGTGAGAAGTTTTTAGGTCATTAGAACTGTCAAAAGGAGTTGACGTCTGAAATACAGAGCCTTGGCCTTGGAGTTACAAAAGAAGTAAAAGCCAGTTTCCTAATGAGCAGGTTGTATCCCCGGAGGAACACTGGGCCTGTTCTGCCCTGGAAATCCCTGTGGGAGGAATGTTTCATCTGCCCACCAGTTGCAGAGAGCAGCAGCACCCGTAAGTTCTTGGACTAAAAGGTGAGGGCTGTGAAAGGCTAATGCAGTGTTTCTCAGCCCTGGCTGCACACTGGAATTAACTGGTGAGTTCAAAACAAAATGGAAACAAAACAATACTGTGACTCCTGGGCCCTGGGGGCTCTGATGGAATGGGTCTGGGGTAGAAGCTGGGCATGCTCACTGCAGACAGCTCCCGGGAGATCCCAGGCTACTGTCAGGGTCGAGAACCACAGGCTGTAGAGTGAACCGCTGAGTGCTTTGGATCTGCCGTGATGGGTTAGATGAGTCTCGGGAAGTTTCCTGCTGGACATTTTACGAAGGGACAGGAGTATGTTTGACCAAAGAACCACAAAAGGGTAGGCAAATGGAAGGACAGCGTGTGTACAATTCACACGGGGATGGCCAGGCCTCTGTGGGAACTGCCAGAGCTGAGCCCAGGTCTTCATCATCCTTAAGAACTCCTTCCTGAGCCCTGGTCCACAGAGGGCACACAGAGAACACGTGGGAGTGAACGGTCGCGTCCAGGGGAAGGGCAGCTGCGGGGTTAGGGTAGTAGTGGCTCCGGTGTGTGCTTATCCACAGTCCGCATCTGGACACAGGAACACAGAGCAGACCACGGACTCTGTTCCAGCCGGTGGGCGGGAAGGGCTTCTAGGACAGGCATTGGCCTACGAGAAAGCTGACTGGGAAAAACTGCCGTCCCTGCTGGCTCTGTGAGCTCTGGGAGGAGAGGGCACCCTGCCTGTCTCCTGAGGAAACACCCAGCCCCAAGCCCGGCGTGTGGGGGGCGCTCCCCGGATGGTGGGTGATGTTCTGCCTGCTTGTCACTCTTGCTGAGGTTGGTTCCAGGCATGGGAGTGTCTCTCTCTGCAGGGCCTGACCTGAAGGCACTTGACTTCCCAGTTACAGTCAGATTTGGGACACATGCAACAAAAGAAATTCCACAGTCTACCTCCCAGGCCCCGCTATCCATTTCAGCGGACGGTATTTTTTTTTTTTCCATTTCTTTTCTGCATTAATGTTTCATGGCTATGAGATCTGGAAGGGAAAGCAGTAGTGTAGGTGGGATTTATTAACTTTTCTGTTTCAATTTAAATTTGAAAAATTCGTCTAGCACCCTTTAGGCCATGAGAACATCTATTTTTTTAAAAGTAATTTTCGATCAATTATTGTCCTTGGGACTGTCCGGGGCTGAGATGGCAAGTCTGGTTTGTCCCTGTCGCTGGGGCCCCCACTGAGGTGGTGGCCTGGCTGCTCCGAGCCACAGAAGCACAGTGTTCTCTGTACATGGGCTGTGTGAGGGGTGGGAGCCTAACCCTGTCCCTGGATTGCACAGTCCCAGTCCCCTGGTTGGGCTCTGGGGAGGCTGAGCTGTGCAGACTGGCCAGGCTCAGGCAGGGGCAGCTTTGCTTCAGAGCGGCGAGGGGGCAGGTCAGGAGCCCTGTGGCCAGTGATTGGTTCTCGCCCTGGGCCTGGAGAGCCTCTGTGCCCATGCTTGGGGAGTTCGTCGCTATGGAAATTCAGGCTTCAGGGTGACTGGAAGCTCTCTCGGGGCGCAGCAGCTCCATGATGACTGGCAGGCCGTCGAGAGGCAGGGCTGTAGCCTGGGGTGGGCACCTGGGCACGTCGTCCTACTTTTGATAAGTCCGTTAACAGGGATTGTTGGAGCAGCGGCTCTGGACCTGTTTCCTGGATTAGGAGTTTAAAGTGGTATGAAAACTGCAGCATCTTTAAAAACGGGGCGTGGGGGGTTCAGGGTTCTAGGCTTTGCTCCTGACTGGCAGCCTCCTGGTGGCCAGCAGGGGCTCTTCAGGGCAGGGTGTCCACTCAGGACATCTGTGCCGGTGGCGGACGTGAGTCAGCCCACAACGCCCTTCCATAGGCAAAAAGCCCCTTTGGGGCTCCTCAGCTTCTATTGGAGCAAGAGGGTAAAGTGCTGGGGAAAAAAAGACCTTTCTAAAGTTCTTTTTAGACAATACTGACAGCTATTTGGAAACTTAGAAAGAAGAGGGCATATAAAATTTGGTTTCCCAAGAAAACACAAAACAAGTATCTCTCCATAAAAATGAAAGGAAAAGCAACTGGTTTCATAATGACTTTGCTTCTCCTGCAGCAGCCGGAGGTGAGCCCGCGTTTTATGTCCTGGGACTTGGTCGCGTTCCTCTGGGTCCGGTGGTGCAGAGCACTTAGCGCCTGGCTCTGTGCGGCGGGCTGCGTGGAAGAGCTGCCCCCTCTTGTGGTTGAACTAATCTCTGGCCCAAAGCACAGTCGCCAGCCTGTCTTGCTGGCAGTGTCCTTGACCTTTGATTCTCAAAGTACCAATGGTAGCTGGGAAGTTTTCCATCTTGCTAAGGTTCTAACGTCACTGAGTCACAGACCTGAGTGAGTTGTCTGTGCATGCATCTTGGCACAAACAGCCCACACTTCTTTTTCTTTTTACTTATTTTTTTCACACTTCTCATAAACTGGCTCCACTGGGCATCCCTTTGGAGTGTGATTGCCACGTCCAGCTCCTCAGCAGGGGCCAAGGAAGCCGGCGTGGCCTTCGTAATGTTTCCCCATGGGAGGATAGAGTTCCTCAAGCGTGGAAATCGTCTGATTCCCTGGCGAAATCTTGACTTCTGGCATCGCATTTTTGGTAGCATATTCAGAGAAGAAAGTGGGATTCATGATGGGCTTTCAGATCCATCTTTTCTTCCTCCAGAAGAATGTTAACTTTCTCCAGCGTCGCTGAGCTAAAGCCATGCCTCTGCTCCCATCAGTCCTGCCTCCGTGCCACATTCACCTTCCCGGGATGCCACTCGGATCATTTATTTTCATCTTAAAAACTTTCACTGGTTCCCTGTTGCCTGTGAGGTCTGTCCAGGTGACTTACTGTCCCAGCACGGGGCCCCTTGGCCCTCCTCTGACATGGCGCATGCTTTCCCCCATGGACCGTCCACTCTGGAAGGCTCAGCTTCTTGGCACACTTTTTAGTGTTGGCCCCCAAGCTCCAGACAGATATTCGAAGGCGGACTTAGGATCCAGCTCCTCCTGCGGAATGTCCCCTCCACAGGCCTTCTGTCCCTTCTGAGCCTCTGCTGCACGGGCCACATCACAGAGCCCAGCACGTGGTTAGGTCAGGTTTTGTCCCACTGCGGTCACCGTTCCAAGGAGCTTCCAGTGTCTTCTCCTTCCTTTAGGGCCTTAAGGGAGGTGACCAACACAGATGACCCTTGAACAGTGTGGGGGTTGCATGTGCTGACCCCCAACACAAAAATGCACGTAAAACTTCTGACTCCCCCAGAACATAACTACTAGTGGCTTACTGGTGAACAGAGGCCTTACTGTGATAAAATAATCAATGAACACCTAGTCGTATTTATATGTGTTATGTATTGTATTCCTACAGTCAAGTAAGCTCAAGTCCTCCTGGGGGTAGAGCTGTTGGAGAGCTGGCAGCTGGTATCACTCTCTGCCTTCAAGACTCAGGCTAGCAGTGGCAGAGATAGAAGAGTCCTGATCATGAAATCTGACTTTATTTGCACAGAATAGTAGAGTTAGCCTTTCCATTCCTGCCTTAATTCTGGTGCTCTCTTCTCTTCTTTACTAATATCTTTTGTGGCATTTTTTTTTCCTAGAGTAGAACCCTTTATCTGTATTAAAAATCTGTACACAGAGGTATCTCTGCTCCTCAGTGATTTTCATGAGGTCTGTGAACTTGTCTGCTGCTTCTTGCTCAGCAGAAGCTGCTTCTCCTGCTCCCTTGGCATTTTAAAATTCAAGCCTCTTAAAATGTCAAACCATCCTTGGCTGACATTAAATTCTCCAGCTTCAGATCCCTCACCTTTCTTTTGCTTTGTCATGTAATGACTTCATATTTTCCTCAAATCATACCAGAGTCTATGCCTTTCTCTTTTAAAATTTATTATTTTGTTATTTCATTTTTTTATTGAAGTATAATTAACATACAGTGTTATAATAGTTGCAGGGGTCCAGCATATTGATTCAACAATTCTATACATTAGTCAGTGCTCACTATGAGAACTGTAGTCACTGTCACCATTCAATGTTACTACGGTATTATTCACTGTACTTCCTATGCTAAACTTTTCATCTCTGAAACTTATTTTACAACTGGATGTTTGTGTCTTTTAATCCTCTTTATCAATTTTGTCTATCCCTCCACCCACCGCCATTCTGGTGACCCCCAGTTCTCTGTATTTAGGAGTCTTTTTTGTTCATTTGTTTTGTTTTTTAGATTCAACATATAAGTGAAATCATATGGTATTTGTCTTACTCTGTGTAACTTACTCCACTTAGCATAATGTCAAGTCCATTCATGTTGTCACGAATGGCAAGATCTCATTATTCTTTTATGCCTGAGTGATATCCCATTGTACAAATTTATATACTCCCTCTTCTTTATCCACTCATCAGTTGATGGACACTTGAATTGCCTCCACATCTTGGTTATTGTAAATAATGCAATAAACATAGGGGTGCATGTAGCTTTTCCAATTAGTGGTTTCATTTTCTTTGGGTAAATACCCAGAAGTGTAATTCCCGGGTAATACAGTATTTCTATTTTGAAATTTTTGAGGAATCTGCATCCTATTTTCCACAGTGGTTGCCCCAGTTTGCATTCCCCAGCAGCACATGAAGGTTCCCTTTTCTCCACAACCTCACCAACATTTTTTTCTTGTCATTTTCATGCTAGCCATTCTGGCTGGTGTGAGATGATATAGCAGTTTTGATTTGCATTTTTCTGATGATTAGTGACGCCGAGCATCTTTTCATGTCTCTTGGTCATCTGTATGCTTTCTTCGGAAAAATGTGTATTCAGGTCCTTTGCCCATATTTTAATTGGATTGTTCAGTTTTGTGCTGTTGACTTGTATACATTTTTTATATATTTTGGATATTAACCCTTTATTAGCTATATCATTTGCAAATTCCTCTTCTGTTCAGTAGGTTGCCTCTTCGTTGATGTTTTCCTTTGCTATGCAAAACATTGTATTACCGTAAAGCCCCAGTAGTTTATTTTTGCTTTTGTTTCCCTTGCCTGAGGAGACCTATCCATAAATACATTACTAAGGGTGATATCCAAGAGATTACTGCCTGTTTTCTAGAAGGAGTTTTATGGTTTCAGGACTCATGTTTAGGTGTTTACTCCATTTGGAGTTTCTTTATGCATATGGTGTAAGAAAATGATCCAGTTTCGTTCTTTTGCATGTAGCTGTCCAATTCTTCCAATACTATTTATTGAAGACTGTCTTTTTCCCATTGTATATTTTTGCTTTATCGTAGATTAATTGACTGTATAGCTGTGGGTTTATTTCTGCGCCCTCTATCCTGTTCTATTGATCTGTGTATCTGTTTTTGTGCCGGTACCATATTGTCTTGAATACTATAGTTTCGTAGTGTATCTTAAAATCTGGACTTGTGATACCTTCAGCTTTGTTCGTTTCTCTCAAGGTTGCTTTGGCTATTTGAGGTCTTTTGTGGCTCTCTACAAATTTTAGGATAATTTTGCTAGCTCTGTGAATTATGCTCTTTGTATTTTGATAGGGATTGTATGGAATCTGTAGATTGTTTAGGGCAGTATGGGCATTTTAACAGTATTCTTTGAATACATGAGCATGGTGTATCTTTACAGTTTATTTCGTCTTCAGTTTCTTTCATCAGTGTATGAGAGTTTTCAGAATAGAGGTCTTTTACCTCCTTAGTTAAATTTATTTCTAGGTGTTTTATTCTTTTTGATGCAATTGTAAATGGAGTTGTTTTCTTCTTTTTCTGCTACTTCATTGTTAGTATATAGAAATACAACAGATTTCTATGTATTAATTTTGTATCCTGTAACATCACTGGATTCATTTATTCTAATAATTTTTTGGTGGAGTCTTTAGGCTTTCCTGTGTATAGTATCGTGTCATGTGCAAATAGTGAAAGTTTTATTTCTTTATTCCCAATTTGGATGCCTTTTACTTCTTGTCTGATTGCTGTGGCTAGGACTTCCAGTGCTATGTTGAATAGAAGTGGTGAGACTGGACATCCTTGCCTTGTTCCTAGAGGTAAAGCTTTTATTTTTAGCTTTTGAGCATGGTGTTAGCTGTGAGTTTTTCATATATGGCCATTGTTATGTCGAGTTTATGTTCTCTCTATAATGACTTCGTTGAGTGTTTTTATTATGAACGGATGTTGAATTGTGTCAGATGTTTTCTCTATGGCTAGTAGTGTGGCCATATTGTTTTTATCTTTCCTCTTGTTAATGTGGTGTATCACTTTGGTTTGTTAATATTGAACCACACTTGCATCCTTGGAATAAATCCTACTTGATTGTAGTGAATGATTTTTCTAAAGTATTGTTGAATTTGGTTTCCTAATATTTGTTGAGGATTTTTGCATCTATGTTCATCAGGGATAGTGTCCTGTAATTTTTTTTTTTTTTTTGTAGTGTCTTTATCTGCTTTTGGTATCAGGGTAATGCTATCCTCATAGAATGAATTTGGGAATGTTCCTTCCCCTGGTACTTTTTGGAATAGTTTGAGGAGAGGTATTAATTCTTCTTTGAATGTTTGGTAGGAATTCCCCTATGAAGCCATCTGGTTCAGGACTTATTGTTGGGAGTTTTTTTTATTACAAATTCAAGTTTGCTACGAGTAATTAGTCTGTTTAGATTTTCTATTTCTTCCTGATTCAAAGATTGTGTTTTTCTAGAAATTGTCCATTTCTTTTAGGTTATCCATTATGTTGGTGTGCATTTTTTCAGATTTGTCTCTTATACTTCTTTGTATTTATGTGGTGGTGTAACATTTTCTCTTTATTTTTTTAATAAATTTTTATTTTAATTCCACTAGTTAACATGCTGTATTATGTTAGTTACAGGTGTACAATATAATGATTCGGCAGTTCCCTACATCACTCTGTGCTCATCACAAGTGCTCTCCTTAATCCCCATCACCTAGTTCACCCATCCCCTCCCCCAACCTACCTCCCCTCTGGTTAACCATCAGTTCTCTATAGTTAAGAGTCTGTTTCTTTTCTTATTTTAATTCTGGTAGAGTTAACATATAGTGTTATATTAGTTTCAGGTGTACAATATAGTGATTCAACAATTCCATACATCACCCAGTGCTCATCATGACCTGTCCACTCCTTAAACCCTGTCACCTATTTCACCCATCCCCTCATCTTCCTCCCCGCTGGTAACCATCAGTTTGTTCTCTATAGCAAAGATTCTCTTCCTTGGTTGTCTCTTTCTCTGTTTTTCCCCTTTGCTCATTTGTTTTGTGTCTTAAATTCCACATATGAGTGAGATCATATGGTATTTGTCTTTCTCTGATTTCACCCATAATACTCTAACTCCATCCCTGTCATTACAATTGTTAAGATTTCATTCTTTTATGACTCAGTAATATGCCACTGTATGCATATATACCACATTTTCTTTCTCTGTTCATCTATAGGTGGACACTAGGGCTGCTTCCATATCTCAGCTATTATAAATAATGTTGTTGTAAACATAGGAGTCACGCATTCTTTCAGATTACTGTTTTCATATTCTTTGGGTAAATGCCAGTAGAGCAATTGTTGGATCATAGAGTAGTTCTATTTTTAAATATTTTAGGAACCTCCATACTGTCTTCCACAGTGGCCGCACCGGTTTGCATTCCCACCAACAGTGCAAGAGGGTTACTTTTTCTCCACATCCTCACCAACACCTGTTTCTCATATTGTTCAGTTTACCCATTCTGACAGGTGTGAGGTGATATCTCATTGTGGTTTTGATTTGCATTTCCCTGATGATGAGTGATGTTGAGCATCTTTTCAAGTGTCTGTTGGCCATCTGTATGTCTTCTTTGGAGAAATGTCTGTTCATGCCTTCTGCCCATTTTTTATTTGGATTATTTGTTTTTTTGGGTGTTGAGTTGTATAAGTTCTTTATGTATTTTGGAAGCTAACTGTTGGATATGTCATTTGCAAATATCTTTTCCAATTCAGTAGGTTGTCTTTTAGTTTTATTGATCATTTCCTTTGCTGCACAGAAGCTTTTTATTTTGATGGGATCCCAATAGTTTGTTTTTGCTTTTATTTCCCTTGCTTTAGGAGACCTGTCTAGAAAAACGATGCTATGGCCAGTGTCACAGAATTTCTCTGTCTGTGCTATCTTCTAGGTTTCCTGTCTCATATTTAGCTTCTTAATCTATTTTGAGTTTGTATGATGTAAGTTTCATTATCTTTCATGTAGCTGTCCAGTTTGCCCCACACTATTTGTTGAAGAGACTGTCTTTTTCCCATTGCATATTCTTGCCTCCCTTGTCAAAGAGGCAATTGCCCGCGTAATTGTGGGTTTATTTCTGGGTTTCCTATCCTCTTCTGTTGATCTGTGTGTCTTCTTTTGTGCCAATACCATACCGTTTTGGTTATTGCAGTTTTGTAATATAACTTGAAGTCTGTAATTATGATACCTCCAACTTTTTTTTTTTTTTTCATTTTTCAAAATTGCTTTGGCTATTCAGGAGCTTTTGTGTTGCCATACAAATTTTAGTATTGTTTGTTCTAGTTTTGTGAGAAATGCTGTTGGTATTTTGATAGGGATTGCAATAAATGTGTAGATTGTTTTAGGTAGTATAAACATTTTAACAATATTCTTCCAATCTGTGAGCATGAAATATCTTTCCATTTCTTAGTGCCATCTCCAATTTCTTCCATCAGTGTTCTTATAGTTTTCAGAGTACAGGTATTTCCCCTCTTTGGTTAATTCTATTTCTAGGTATCTTATTTTTAGTGCAATTGTAAATGGGATTTTTTTTTCTTAATATCTCTTCCTGCTTCATTATTAGTGTATAGAAATGCAGCAAATTTCTACATAATGATTTTGTATCTTGTTACTTTCCTGAATTCCTTTATCAGTTCTGTAGTTTTTTGGTGGAATCTTTAGGGTTTTCTGTATATAGTATCATGTCATCTGCAAATAGTTAAAATTATATTTCTTCCTTACCAATTTGGATACAATTTATCTCCTTCTGTTGTCTGATTGTGCAGCTAGGACTTCCAGTAGTATGTTGAATACAAGTGGTGAAAGTGGACATCCTTTTCTTGTTCCTGAACTTGGGGGAAAAGCGCACCGTTTTTCCCCACTGAAGATGATTTTGGCTGTGGGTTTTTATTTACGGTCTTGATTGTGTAGGTATATTCTCTCTAAACCTACTTTGTTGAGGTTTTTTATAATGAATGGATGTGGTGCTTTGTCAACTGCTCTTCTGAGTCTATTGAAATAATCGTATGGTTCTTATCTATTCTCTTACTGATGTGCTGTATCACATTAATTTGTGAATATTGTAACACCTTTGTATCCCAGGAATAAATCCCATTTGATCGTGGCAACTGAGTTTTTTAAAAAGATCTTATTTATTTAGTTGAGAGGGAGAAAGAGCGAGTGCGAGCACAAGAGCAGAGGAGGGAAAAGCAGGCTCCCTGATGAGCAGGGAGCCCGATGAGGGGCTCAATCCCAGGACCCTGGGATCATGACCTGAGCCGAAGGCAGATGCTTAACCGACTGAGCCACCCACATGCCCCTGAATTTTTTAATGCATTGTTGAATTTGGTTTGCTTGTATTTTGTTGAGGATTTTTGCATCTGTGTTCATCAGAGATACTGTCCTATAGTGGTCTTTTTCTGTGGTGGTTTTATCTGGTTTTGGTATCAGGGTAATGCAGTCCTCATAGAATGAATTTGGAAGTTTTCCTTCCTTTTCTATTTTTTGGAGTAGTTCAAGAAGAAGAGGTACCAGTTCTTCTTTAAATGTTTGGTTGAATTAGCCTGTGAAGATATCTGGTCCTGGACTTGTTGTTGTTGTTGGGAGTTTTTTGTTTTTTGGGGTTTTTTTTTTTTAAGATTTTATCTATTTATTCGACAGAGAGAGAGACAGCCAGCGAGAGAAGGAACACAAGCAGGGGGAGTGGGAGAGGAAGAAGCAGGCTTCCCGCTGAACAGGGAGCCGGATGTGGGGCTCGATCCCAGGACCCCGGGATCATGCCCCGAGCCGAAGGCAGACGCCTAACGCCTGAGCCACCCAGGCGTCCCTGTTGTTGGGAGGTTTTTTGATTACTGATTCAATTTCCTTGCTGGTAACTGGTCTCTTCATGTTTTGTATTCCTGCTTCAGTTTTGGAAGGTTATATGTTTCTAGGGCTTTATCCATTCTTCTCAGTTGTCCAGTTTTTTGGAGTATACTTTTTCATAATATCCTCTTACAATTATACTTCCGTGGTGTGGGTTGTTACTTGGTGTCATGTTTCGGAATGCCCTCAACTTATTTTTTAACTGTCAGCATCCCACCCCTTACAAAATACTATCTTTGGCACTTCTTTTTCTTTTTTTTATTTTTAAGATTTTATTTATTTATTTGACAGACAGCGAGAGAGGGAACACGAGCAGGGGGAGTGGGAGAGGGAGAAGCAGGCTTCCCACTGAGCTGGGAGCTCGATGCCGGGCTCAATCCCAGGACTCTGGGATCACACCCTGAGCCAAAGGCAGACGCTTAACGACTGAGCCATTCAGGCGCCCTTATCTTCGGCACTTCTGAACCAGCTCACTGAGACCCTGTCTTGTTCTCTGACACGTCCCCAGTGCCTAAAGCATGACCTGGCATATAGTAGACACTCAACAAACTCTCAATGAATAGATGGCGGTGTGGCAGTATTTGTATTTTGTCTCCTGTGACACAGTGAATCACTGGAAAGCAGGGCCTGGGTTCTAACCATCTTTGTCTCTTAGGCCCAACAAATACTTCTTGAGTTGAACTCGAAAGTGTGATAGCAATTAGCCGTGCCCTTTTTCTTCTGAGGTGATCACAAAATGTAAACGAAGATTCTGAACAGCATTTTCAGAACCTCAGGACACACAACGATAAAGCTGTTTTACTCTTCTGTTCTCTCATTATTACTAATATTTCCTCTGTGCTGTCCTGTCTCTGCTGTAGCTATCAAAGGGCCTGATTTATGAAGCGAAGGTCCTGCTGATTGCTTCTGTCTTAGGCTAATGGCAGTGCAAATGCGTCCCCGGTGTCACTAAACACTTGAACGACTCTCCATTGAGCACTAGTGGAATAGGAGTGGGAAACTGGGATCTTTGCAATTCCCTCATTCTCCTGACAAAATCTAGCAGGCATAGGAGTTTACATATAAAAGTGTTTTTACAAAAGTGCCATCAGTCCATGACAATTCTTTAAGAGCAGGAAACTTTAAGCCAAATGAAATTTCTTTCTGAAGCTAATGATATGTTTCTCTTTGTCACTGAGCAGTGAGAGGACACAGGCTAAGTGAATGAGAGCAGAAAAGTGAGAAACACACCACATATGCTCGATGTAGGCTTTAAAGAAAATGATTTTGTAAACTAAAATCAGTACTGAAATAATAAGCAATATAAATCTCCCTGAATCCAGATTCTCGACAAACAGGATACATCTGTGAGAGAGACGGCTGAGGGAACCAGCATCATCCGGGTGCCCTCCAGGGGCTATTCCAGTGGTTCTTGAAGAAAGTCCACTGGGTCAGCATCCTCAGCCTCACAGGGAACTTGTTAGAGACACAAATTCTTGGGCCCCAACCCAGATCTACAGAAACAGAAATTATGGGGGTGGAGCCTGGCAATGTGCTTTCACAAACCTTCCAGGTGATTCTGCTAAAAGACAAGCCTGGGGGCGCCCGGGGGGCTCAGTCGGTTAAGTGTCTGCCTTCAGCTCAGGTCATGATCCCAGGGTGGTGGGATGGAGCCCTGCCTCGGGCTCCTTGCTCAGCGGGGAGTCTGCTTCTCCCTCTCCCTCTCTCCCTCTGCTGCTCCCCCCTGATTGTACTTGCTCTCTCTCTTTCTCTCTCTCAAATAAATAAATAAAATCTTAAAAAAAAAAAAAAGACAAGCCTGGAAGCTGCTGGGCTTGGCATCTTGCACACGCTATTTCATTTGATCTTCGTAGGTCCTGAATAGTAGGCATTGGCTCCCATCTACCCATTAGGAACCTGAGACTCAGTGAAGCTCGTAAGTTCCCCAGGTTCATACAACTGGAAACGGAGGTATTAAAGCATCTGTTGGGGGCGCCTGGGTGGCACAGCGGTTAAGCATCTGCCTTCGGCTCGGGGCGTGATCCCGGCGTTCTGGGATCGAGCCCCACATCAGGCTCCTCTGCTAGGAGCCTGCTTCTTCCTCTCCCACTCCCCCTGCTTGTGTTCCCTCTCTCGCTGGCTGTCTCTATCTCTGTCGAATAAATAAATAAAATCTTTTAAAAAAAAAAAAAAAAAGCATCTGTTGGCAAGCCTGAGATTTTTCCACTTAAATCAGTGCTTCTCAAACTGTGATGTTAAAATCACCTGGAGATTAACTGTTAAAATACAGATTCCGATTCAGTGGGTCTGCGAGTCGGTCGTTTTGACGGGCTGCTGGGTGTCAGCAAAGCTGCCGGTGCCCGGTGCGCTCTGAGTAAGGAGTCCCAGGTATTACAGCATGGCCCCCGCATCCAGAGCCTGGGCCTCCTCTGGGAACTTGTTAGAGAGCCAAATTCTAGGCTCCACCCAGACCCAGTGAATCAGGAACTCTAGGGGTGCCCCCCCCCACCTATTTTAACAAGCCCTTAAGGCAATTTTGATTCATGCTGAAGTTTGAAAAGCACGATCATATTTCCATATTAGAAAACTCACTCTTTGCCGGGTTTGAAGTATAGTGGTGCTTATATTGTAGGTATTTCAAAGCCATTAAAAGAGAAACTGGACAAGGGGAAAAAAGATAAAACATGTAAACCAGAATGGCACCTTGAATTAAGTGTGTCTCCATGAGGTACAGATAAAAAGGGGAATTATCACTGGCTTTCTACTGAATGCTGCTTTGTAATGGATCTTACCAGGGCACGCTGGCGGTGGGGCCGGGGGGCACTAACACTGAGCGAAGAAAATGTTGACTGACAAATACCAGTGATACCGGAACATACTAGATCTGGCATTGCACAGAAGAGGGATGCTTAGATTTTTCCCAGAAAATACCAAACAGCAGAGAGAGATCATCTGTTCCAGTTTGGCATATGGCAGATTACCTAAAAACAAACAAACCAAACCAAAACAAAAAAAACAACTTGGGATTTTTCTTTTTAATCTTGTATAATCTGAGAAGTTCATATGCACTATCACTTATATCGGATCCATGCATGTTGCTTTGACATAAGTAATATTTTAAGTTTAAGCTAAAAGGGGAGGGATGATGTCGTATTGAGTATGTTAGGCTCATAAAACTAACTGAAGTAGAGAGGTGACACCAGTATCAAGATTGGCATGGATGCAGTTTCTCCTTTGTCTTGGTGCTGCAGTATTTTGAGAACCCAGACTCGGACTACATGAAAATCGAGGCAGCGGCCGGCCCATGGTTTAGCAGCTGTGAAAAGCTGATCACTGAGGACAGGGATCCAGAATGTTGTATGGGGTATTTTATTGCCGTGTCTGGGGAACACTGTTCGGTATTGGCTTGCCGTTTGGGGGGGAGTTTTAGGAGTGTATTATCAAATAGTTTTTGAAAATAGAGTAGACAGAAAACATCTTTGATCTATGCATCAAATACTTTTAGCATCCGAGGAAATACTCATCAAAGTATCTTCAGTGAAGAAAGATGATCAAAGAAATTCTGTGTCATGCCACTCGCACTGTCCTTCTTATGACGTGTAAATGAAGGGTGGCTCTCAAATGGCTCTGTCCCTGTGATCGCATCTCTCCTCCGGCTCTCAGACTTCACTGGATCACTGAAGTCTTGTCACGTACACAAAAGCCTTCGGTTTTGTCTTGAAGTTGTTGATCAGGTATGTTCAATCTTAAAAAGAAAACATTTCTTAATACGTTGACTTAGCAAGCTACACTAATTATCTTAGAGAATAGTACTTGTCTTCATGGTAACCAGAGTTTTCCCCCTTTTTGACATACTTGGGGGTGAGAGTGACACATAACAAACAATACGCAGCGTGCTTTGAAGACCCTGCAGGCTTGGCTCCACATCACTGCAATGAAGTGAGTATCTCAATAAATCAAGCCCAACGAATTACTGGGTCTCCCAGGGCATATAAAAGTTACGTTTCTACTATACCGTTGTCTGTTAAGTGTGTAGTAGCATTTTGTCTAAAAAGCAATATACATACCTTAATTTAAAAGTAATTTATTTAAATTTCACGTAGTTAACACACAGTGCACTATTGGTTTCTGGAGTAGAATTCAGTGATTCATCACTTACATACAACACCCAGCGCTCATCCTAACAAGGGCCCTCCCTACTACCCATCACCCATCTAGCCCACCCCCCACCCACCGCCCTCCATCAACCCTCAGTTTATTCTCTATCATTAAGAGTCTCTTTTTTTAAATTTAATTTAATTTTACTTTATTAATTTTATTTTTTTAATAATTTTTATTTTGTTATATTAGTCACCATACAGTACATCCCCAGTTTTTGATGCAATGTTCCATGATTCGTTATTTGCGTATAACACCCAGTGCACCACGCAATACGTGCCCTCCTTACTGGGCTAGCCCATCCCCCCCACCCCACCTCCCCTCTGAAGCCCTCAGTTTGTTTCCCAGAGTCCATAGTCTCTCATCGTTCATTCCCCCTTCTGTTTACCCCCCCCTTCATTCTTCCTTTCCTTTTCCTACCAATCTTCCTATTTCTTATGTTCCATAAATGAGTGAAACCATATGATAATTCTCTTTCTCTGCTTGACTTATTTCACTTAGCATAATCTCCTCCAGTCCCATCCATGTTGCTGCAAATGTTGTGTAATTGTTCATTCTGATGGCTGAGTAATATTCCATTGTATATATGGACCACATCTTCTTAATCCAGTCATCTGCTGAAGGGCATCTCAGCTCCTTCCACAATTTAGCTATTGTGGACAATGCTGCTATGAACATTGGGGCGCAAATGGCCCTTCTCTTCACTACGTCTGTATCTTTGGGGTAAATACCCAGTAGTGCAATTGCTGAATCATAAGGTAGCTCAATTTTTAACTCTTTAAGGGACCTCCACACTGTTTTCCAAAGTGGCTGTACCAACTTGCATTCCCACCAACAGTGTAAGAGGGACCCCCTTTCTCCACATCCTCTCCAACATTTGTTGTTTCTTGCCTTATCAATTTTTGCCATTCTAAGTGGCATAAGGTGGTATCTCAGTGTGGTTTTGATTTGAATTTCCCTGATGGCTAATGATTTTGAACATTTTTTCATGTGTCTGTTAGCCATTTGTATGTCTTCATTGGAAAAGTGTCTGTTCATATCTTCTGCCCATTTTTTGATTTGATTATTTGTTTCTTGTGTATTGAGTTTGAGAAGTTCTTTGTAGATCTTGGATACCAGTCTTTTATCTGTAGTGTCATTTGCAAGTATATTTTCCCATTCCGTGGGCTGCCTCTTAGTTTTATTGACTGTTTCCTTGGCTGTGCAGAAGGTTTTTATCTTGATGAAGTCCCACAAGTTCATTTTTTCTTTTGTTTCTCTTGCCTTTGGAGATGTCATGAAAAAAGTTGCTGTGGCTGATGTCAAAGAAGTTGCAGCCTATGTTCTCCTCTATGATTTTGATGGATTCCTGTCTCACATCGAGGTCTTTCATCCATTTGGAGTTTATCTTTGTGTATGGTGTGAGAGAGTGGTCAAGTTTCATTCTTTTGCATGTAGCTGTCCAATTTTCCCAGCACCATTTATTGAAGAGACTGTCTTTTTTCCACTGGATGTTTCTTCCTGTTTTATCAAAGATTAGTTGCCCAAAGAGCTGAGGGTCCATTTCTGGGTTCTCTATTCTGTTCCAATGGTCTTTGTGTCTGTTTTTGTGCCAGTACCATGCTGTCATGGTGACCACAGCTTTGTAGTATAGCTTGAAATCCGGCAATGTGATGCCCCTGGCTTTGTTTTTCCTTTTCAACAATTCCTTGGCGATTCAGGGCCTTTTCTGGTTCCACACAAATTTAAGGACTATTTGTTCCAGTTCTTTGAAAAATGTCATTGGTATTTTGATCGGGATAGCATTGAAAGTATAGATTGCTCTGGGTAGTATAGACATTTTAACTATGTTTATTCTTCCGATCCATGAGCATGGAATATTTTTCCATCTTTTTGTGTCTTCTTCAATGTCTTTCAAGAGTGATTTATAGTTTCTAGACTATAGATCCTTTACGTCTCTGGTTAAGTTAATTCCAAGATAACGTATGATTTTTGGTGCTATTGTAAATGGAATGGATTCCTAATTTCTCTTCTTCAGTCTCATTTTTGTATATAAAATGCAACTGAGTTTCTGAGCATTGATTTTGTATCCCGCCACATTACTGAATTAACTCTATTAACTTCTAGTAGTTTGGGGGTGGAGTCTTTGGGTTTTCATATAAAAGTATCATGTCATCTGCGAAGAGAGACATTTTGACTTCTTCTTGCCAATTTGGATACCTTTGATCCTTTTGTTGTCTTGATTGCTGTGCAGGACTTCTAGTACTACGTTGAAGAATAATGGTGGAGTGGGCATCCTTGTCGTGTTCCTGATCTTAAAGGAAAGGCTTTCAGCTTTTTCCCCATTGAGAATGATATTTGCTGTAGGCTTTTCATAGATGGTTTTTATGAAATGAGGAATGTACCTCTATCCCTACACTCTGAAGGGTTTTAGACAGGAAAGGATGCTGTATTTTGTCAAATGCTTTTTCTGCATCTATTGAGTGGATCATATGGTTCTTAACTCTTTTCTTGTTGATATGATCTATCACACTGATCGATTTGCAACTGTTAAACCACCCTTACCTCCCAGGGATGAATCCCACTTGGTCTTGGTGGATAATCCTTTTAATGTACTGTTGGATCCTATTAGCCAGGATCTTGTTGAGAATTTTGGCGTCCATATTCATCAGGGAAATTGGTCTGTAATTCTCCTTTTTGATGGGGTCTTTGCCTGGTTTGGGGACCAAGGTAATACTGGCCTCATAGAATGAGTTTGGTAGTTTTCCTTCTGTTTCTATTTTTTGAAACAGCTTCAGGAGAATAGGTATTATTTCTTCTTTGAATGTTTGGTAGAATTTCCCAGGGAATCCGTCAGGCCCTGGACTCTTGTTTTTGGGGAGGTTTTTGATCACTGCTTCAATCTCTTCATAATTAATCGGTCTGTTTAAATAATCAATTTCTTCCTGTTTCAGTCTTGGTAGTTTATAGGTTTCCAGGAAGGCATCCATTTCTTCCAGGTTGTTTAATTTATTGGCATAAAGCTGTTGATACAAGTTTCTAATGATCCTTCCTATTTCATTGGTGTTGGTTGTGACCTCTCCCCTTTCATTCATAATTTTATTAATTTGGGTCCTTTCTCTATTCTTTTGAATAAGTCTGGCCAGTGGCTTATCGATCTTATTTATTCTTTCAAAGAACCAGCTTCTAGTTCTGTTGATCTGCTCTACTGTGCTCCTGGTTTCTAATTCATTGATCTCTGCTCTAATCTTGATTACCTGCCTTCTCGTGTGTGGGTTAGGCCTGTTCTTCTGTTACAGCTCCAGCTTCTTGAGGTAAGAATATAAAAACTGCATTTTAGATTTTTCTATTCTTTTGAGTGAGGCTTGGATGGCTATGTATTTTCCCCTTAGGACCGCCTTTGCAGTGTCCCATAGGTTTTGGACCGTTGTGTTTTCATTTTCATTGGTCTCCAAAAATTGTTTAAACTGATTTTTATTTTCCTGGTTTACCCAATCATTCTTGAGCAGGATGGTTTTTAGCTTCCAAGTGTTTGAGTTTCTTCCAAATTTTTCCTTGTGGTCGAGTTCCAATTTCAAAGCATTGTGGTCTGAGAATATGCAGGGAATAATTTCAGTCTTTTGGTATCGGTTGAGACCTGTTTTGTGACCCAGTATATGGTCTATTCTGGAGAAAGTTCCATGTGCATTCAAAAAGAATGAGTATTCTGTTGTTCTGGGGTGTAGTGTTCTATATATATCTATGAGGTCCATCTTGTATGTCATTCAAAGCTCTTGTTTCTTTGTTGATTTTCTGCTTAGGTGTTCTGTCTGTTGCTGAGAATGGAGTGTTGAGGTCCCCTACTATTAACGTATTTTTATCTATATGTCTCTTTATTCTGGTTAAGAGTTGGCTTGTGTATCTTGCTGCTCCTCTGTTGGGGGCATAGATATTTATAATTGTCATATCCACTTGTTGGATACATCCTTTAAGAATAATATAGTGTCCTTCTGTATCTCTAACAATAGTCTTTAGTTTAAAATCTAAACTGTCTGATATGAGAATTGCTACCCCAGCTTTCTTTTTGAGGTCCATTGGCATGAAAATGGTTTTCCATGCCTTCACTTTCAGTCTGAATGTATCTCTAGGTTCAAAATGAGTCTATCGTAGACAGGATGGATGGGTCATGTCTTTTTATCCAATCTGCAACCCTGTGGAATTTATGGGAGCATTTAGGGCCATTCATTGAGAGTGATTATTGAGAGATATGATTTTAATGATGTCATGTTGCTTGTGAAGTCTTTGTTTCTAAAGATTGTAAATTTCTGTTCTGTGTCACTCTTGGGGGCCTTTTTACTTTTATAGAACCCCCTTAATATCTCATGTAGGGCTGGTTTGGTGGTTACAATTCCTTCAGTTTCTGCCAATCCTGGAAGGTCCTTATCTCTCCATCAATTCGAATGACAGCCTTGCTGGATAAAGGATCCTTAGCTGTATGTTCTTCTCAGATAGAGCTTTGAAAATACCTTGCCATCCCTTCCTAGCCTGCCAGGTCTCTGTAGACAGGTCTGACGTTATTCTGATATTTTTCCCCTCTGTATGTAAGGATTTTCTTGCCTGGCCGCTTTCAATACTGTATGTTTGGATCTAATATTTGTGAATTGCACTATGATGTGATGTGGTGTAGGTCTGTTCTCATTGACCTTGGGAGGGGTCCTCTCTGCCTCTTGGACATGAATGCTTGTTTCCTTTGCCAGAGTAGGAAGTTCTCAGCTACAATTTGTTCAAATATCTCTTCTAGACCTCTCTCTTTCTCCACCTCTTCGGGATGCTGATTCTGACATTGGAACATTTCAGTGAGTCAGTTATCTCCCGTAATCTACATTCTTGAGATTGGATTTTTTTTTGAGCCAAGTTTCTGTTTTAACTTTCTTCTACCATCCCATCCTCCAATTCACTAATTCATTCTTCTGCCTCATTTACCCTGGCCATCAGAGCATCTAGTTTAGACTGCATTTGATTCATAGCATTTTTAATTTCTGCCAGATTCACTCTCATTTCCACCCTTAGATATTCTATATTTTTGTTAATATTTTCATTAATTTTTTCAATCCTACACATCTCTTAACCATTGTTACTCTGAACTCCATTTCTGACAATTTGGTTATATCCATATCCATTAGTTCTGTGGCAGAGGCCACAGACTCATTATCTTTTCTTTGCTGCGATTTCTCCTCCTCCATTCTGATGAGGAGAAGTTGTGGGTGCCCAGAGCCCAATATTGACCAGGACCCAGGAGTGCGCCTGTTTTATAGGGATGTGGGCTTCTTGATTTTTCAGCCTGCCTTCTGAGGGAGGGTCCTGCCGCGATACTCAGGCCACCCTGTTTGGGTAGGAGTCTCCGTGTCCCCTGCGAGGGGGATGGGGATGGGCACACTGTGAGCCGGTGTTTCCAGGCTTTTGTTCTCTGGCGGCTTTCCTCTGGCGGTTTGCTGTGCCTCTTCTGAGAGTCAGGGCAGCAGTGGCGAATCTCAGCGTCTGTCTCAGAACAGAGAGATCGCAGTCCGCTCTCTCCACTGGGTTCTGGCCACTAACTCTGTTTCTGTTGGTGCTAAAAACCCTGCAGTGTCCCGGGTTGTGCGCCCCACAGCCGCTGTCCCAGCCCTCCCCAGGGCCGGCGCTGCCTCAGTCCTTTGTGCTTCTAACACCGCCAGCCACCTCTGGTCTCCTGAGCTCCCGGTTTCAGTCTAGTTCGACTGTGCACTCCAGAGCTCAGTTTTCAGACTGGTCGCGCGCCCCCGGCACATGGCCCCAGTCTGTTTTCCTCGCAGGTGCTGGTCCGCCCGCTCCCGTGCAGGTGGCTACCGCTTCGGCGCCCACGCGTGGCAGCTCCCTCCCCTTCCGTTTATCTTCCGATATCTGTGCGCGGTTTCTGTCGGGCTCGCGCTTTGTACCTCAATACTGGCGCTGGAGATGTTCGTTTGTAGAGATCAGATGTGTCTTCCTGCGTCTCAGGATGATTCCGTGGATGTACAGGATGGTCTGGTAAATATTCAGCTCGACTCAGGGGACCGGCTGAGAAAGGGGCCCCTACTACTCTGCCATCTTTTTTCTCCTCCTTCCATTAAGAGTCTCTTACAGTTTGATTCCCTCTCTCCTTTTTTCTTACCCCATTTCCATAGGTTAATCTGTTTCTTTCTTAAATTCCACATGGAGTGAAATCATATGGGTGTTTTTCTTTCTCTGATCAACTTATTTAACTAGCATGATAGACCTTGGCTCCATCCACGATTGACAGAGTGGCAAGATTTCTTTCTTTATGGCTCGTAAATAGCACTCGTGTATTATTTCACCCTTTCTTTATGTATTCATCAGTCGATGGACTTTTGGCTCTTTCCATTGTTTGGCTATTGTTGATAATGCTGCTTATAAATATCGGGATACATGTAGCCCTCCAAATTTGTATTTTTGTATCCTTTGCAAGTAATCTAGTAGTGTAATTTCTCAGCATCATTTATTGAAGAGACGCTCTAGTGTATTCTTGCCTCCTTTGTCATAGACTAATCAACCATGTAAGTGTAGCTTTATTTCTGGCTTTCATGCTGTTCAATTGCCCTAGGTATCTATTTTTGTGTGTGTGCCATATTATCATACTTTTGTAATTATTATAGCTTTGTAGCATTGTGAATCTGGGATTGTAATACTTCATGTTTGCTTCTTCAGATTTGCTTTGACTATTCAGAGACCTTTTGTGGTTCCATATACAAAATTTAATAACTGTTGTAATTCTGTGAAAAATGCTGTTGGTATTTTGATAGAGATTGTGCCCGAGTCTGTAGAGTGCCTTGGGATATGCAGCACAGTGTAGCATTGTTCTCTCAGTCCATGAGCACGGAATGCTTCTCCATTTGTTTGTCTTCTTTCATCAGTGTTTGTATACTTTTGCACGAGTATGCTCTTTCATCTCTTTGGTTCAATTTAGTCCTAGATATTTTTTCTTATTGATGCAACTGTTTCGGAATATTTTCTTAGTTTCTTTTTTCTGTTACTTTGATATTAGTGTGTAGAAATGTAACAGATGTTTGTGTATTTTGTGATTCTGCAACTTTACTGAATTCACTCCATTACTTTTAATAGTTTTCTCTGGAGCTCTTTTAGGGTTTTCCATGTATAGTATGCCCTTGGCCAGGAACTTGAAGATCTGACTTCATAATATTTTTGTGACATCTTATTTACATCATGGTGGCTGCAAGGACTTCCATTACTATGTTGAATAAAATGGTATGAGCAGACATCCTTGTCATGTTTCTGATCTTAGAGGTAAAGCTTTTAGGTTTCAACACTGAGTGTAATTTTAAATTTGTGTTTATTGTATATAGCCTTTATTAAGCTGAGGTTCCCTCTATATCCACCTTGTCAGAGTTTTTATCATGGGTGTTAGATTTTGTCAAATCTTTTTCTGCATCTATTGAGAGTCGTGTGCTGATTTTATCCTTTATTTAGTTGATGTGTCAGTTTTGATGATTCACCAGGTATTAAACCATCCTAGACTCTCCAGAATAAATCCTTCTTCATCAGCTGGTGCATGCTTTTAATGTATTGTTGAATTGCTTTCTTAATATTTTGTTGAAGATTTTTTGCCTCTGTGTTTATCAGGGATATTGGCCTATAGTTGATTTTCTGAGTGTGTCTGGTGCCTTTGTCTGGTTTTGGCATTAGATAATGTGCCCTGATATTCATATATTTGGAACTTATCTTTGCATTTCCTTCTTTTTTTTAAGATTTTATTTATTTATTCAACAGAGATAGAGACAGCCAGCGGAGAGGGAACCAAGGCAGGGAGTGGGAGAGGAAGCAGGCTCATAGGCGAGGAGCCCGATGTGGGGGCTTGATCCCCGCCAACGCCAGGATCACGCCTAGCCGAAGGCAGCGCTAACTCTTATGCCACTACCCAGGTGCCTCCTTCTGTTTCCTTGTAATAATTTAGAGAATAAGGTATTAACTCTCCTTTAAATGGGTGGTAGGAATTACTTGTGAATCACATGTGGTCCTGGACTTTTCTTTTGTTGGGAATTTTTAGTTAATGATTCAATTCTCATACTAGTTATCAATCTATTTGAGATTTCCTATTTCTTCCTAATGTAAATTTTGGAAGATTATCGTTTCTAAGATTATTATCCATTTCTTCTAAGTTGTCCAATTTGTTGGCATATAATTTTTAATAGGCTCTACGTATTTCTGTGGTATCAGTTGTTACTTCTTTTGTCATTTCTTGATTTTACTTATTGGGTCTTCTTTTTATCTTAATGAGGGTAAAGGTTTATCAATTTTTTTATCTTTTGGAAAGAACCAGCTCTTGGTTTCAGTGATCTTTTCTACTGTATTTTTGTCTCTATTTCTTTATTTCTGCTCTTTCATTTTTTTCTTCTACTAACTTTGGGTTTCATTTGTTTTTCTTTTCTCTAGGTCCCCTTAGGGTGTAGGTAGATTAATAGGATTTTTCTTGTTTTTGGAGAGGTCTGTGCATCGCTATAAATTTCCCTCTTAGAAGTGCTTTCACTGTGTCCCAGAGATTTGAGACCAATGTTTTCTGATCTTCTAAGTTTTTCTAGGTATTTTTTTGGTCTCCTCTTTGTGATTTTGTTTGATTTGAAGCTCATTGGTGGTCTGCTGAGTTACCCTCCACGCCTTTGTTAGCGTTTTACGAGTTTTTTTTTCTTGTATAGTGATTTTCTGGTTTTGATACTATGTGGATGCAAAGAATGCTAGATACTATTTCACTGTTCTTAAATTTATTGAGAATTGTTATGAGGTCTAACATGTGATCTATCATGGAGAATGTACCATAAACGCTTGAAAAGAATGTATCGTACTGTTTTGGATGAATTATTCTGTATGTATCTGTTAAGTCCATCTGGATGTAATGTGTTGTTTCAAAAGCAGTTTTACTGGTTTTCTGTTGTATGATCTATCCATAGATATAAGTGGGGTGTTAAAGTCCCCCTACTATTACTGTATTTCTGTCAGTTTCTTCCCTGCTTTATGTCTGTTAATATTTGCTTTCTTTTATTTTGTTATATTAGTCACCAATACAGTATACATCCCCAGTTTTGATGCAATGTTCCATGATTCTTTTTGCGTATAACACCCAGTGCCACCATGCGATAATTGCCCTCCTTCATACCCATCACTGGCCTGTTAATATTTGCTTTCTGTATTTAGGTGTTCAATGTTGGGTATAGATATTTAAATTTGTTGGTGCATAGATATTTAACATAATTATATCCTTTGTATGATCCCTTTATCATTATGTATAGTGTCCTCCTTTTGTCTCTTGTTACAGTCTTTCGCTAAAGTCTACTTTGATACAAGTATGCTACCCTGGCTTTTTTTTTTTTTTTTTTTTCACGTCCATTTACATAAACATCTTTTCCACCCTTTCACTAAAGGCTTGTATGTGTCTTTAGGTCTGAAGTGAATCTCTTTTAGGGAAGCATGTAGATGGGTATTGTTCTTCTTTTTATTATTCAGTCCTCGTGTCTTCTTAAATTGGAGCCCTTGACCATTTTATATTTAAAAGTACTATTGATAGCACTTACTACTGTTTTGTCGTTTTCTTCGCTTTTTCTGTTAGTATTCTATTCCTTTCTTATCTCGTTTCTCTGTCCTTATGTTTTTTACTTTCTAGTGTTATGCTTGACTTTCTCTCTTTTTGTGTATGTGTATCTAGCAAATGCTTCCTAAGTATGTAATAAACTATATTAAGGTGCTGGTCACTTCTTAAGTTTGAACATATTCCTGAGAGAACTTTATTTACTATCCCACTTGCCATTTTATGGCAAAAAGTACATCTTTTAGAAATTTCTTTATTTTGTGAATCTCATTTCCTTTCATAGTATTCTTATAATTATGGCCCTTTCCACTTAAAGAGGTTCTTTTTAACATTTCTCCTAAGTCAGGTTTAGTGGGTGATGAATGCTTTTAACTTTTTCGTTGGGGAAGCTCTCTATTTCTCCTTCAATATTGAATGATAATTTTGCTATGCATAGTATTCTTTGGTGGTGTTTTTCCTTTCAGTACTTTGAATGTTATTATGCTACCCTTTAGCCTGCAACATTTCTGCTGAAAAATCAGCTGATAACCTTATGGGGTTTCCCTTTATGTAACTACTTGTTTCTTCCAGCTTTTAAAATACTCTTTATTTTTAAACTTTGACATTTGGTCATTTACTTATTTATTTATTTATTTATTTATTTATTTATTTATTTATTTTATTTAAAGTGTTTCTTTATTTGAGGAGGGGAAGGCTTCCTGTGGAATGCCCACCTTTGGTGAAGATCTAGAGAGCAAAGAGGCAAAGGGAGGAGAGGATTTGGAAGATGCTCCTGGGCAGAGAGTCACATGCAAAGGCTCTGTGGCAGTGGAAGAGCCTGGGAAAACTAGCAGGGTGGCTCTGGAGGCCAGTGTGGCCTGCAAGACAGGAGCCCAGTGGAGCAGCAGGACCAGGCTAAGTGCAGAGCCCCATAGCCAGGTTGTTCCATGAGGCTGGACTTCATGACCAGTGGGAGGTGCGAGTTTTAAGCAGGAGGATGCTAGCATTGCACGTGTTAGGTTACACTGGTTGAAGAGTTGAGAATGGACTGGGCTGGGGGGTATGGCTGAGGTGAGTTGAGAGTTGACAATCGTCTGCACGTGGGCAGTAGAGAGGAAGGTTGCAATCCCAGAGGTATTGAGAAGGGAGATTTTCCCTGGATTCATGATGGACTAGGCAGGGGGAGAGAAAAGGAAGTATCACAGATGGACCCCCCAGGCTTATATACTGGGAGTCTGGGTAATTTTAATTGAACGATGCATTTGATGACTCTTGGCCATTCTTGTAATGACAAAAGCAGCCTTGACATTTCTATCAAATGCTGTTCACATTCCCAGGTGATTCTGAAACAAGGTTGAAGGGAGTTATCTAGTGTTTATTTGCTTGCTTGCTTGCTTGTTTATTATTGCACTGATCCTAGCCTTGACTCATTTTTAACTGCTAAAAAGTCTCATGGTTTTACAGTTTTAAAAATTAATTTTAACATATTGATTAAGAGTGTTGTTTTCATATAATTATTTCTCAAGGTTTTTCCCCATATAAGATGTAAGAGAATCTCTAGGTTCAATTTCTATAACTACATAATCCATAAAATCAGCCAGTGAAATCATTAAAATCCATCTATTAAGTAGTTAACTGGGTAAATCATGATTCTAAAACAGCGTTTACAATTCACTCTCGTTACAGTTTGAAGTGGAACATCATTTTCATGCCCAGGCTCGTAGGTCAGGAGTCCCAGGGACCATGACATGTAATTCACCTTGCTCAGTTAGTTGCTCAAGTTGTTCTCAATTTCCCTTCATCCTATTTCTTTTTACAGATTGTTACATTATAGTTCAGATCTTGTAATTTTTAGCCATCCTTCCATATTCCTTCCATATTCTCAGCTGAATATATAATCTCCCACATTTTATTATGAAATTTTTAGACCTATATAAGAGTCAGAAGAATTGTAAGTAGACACAACAGCCACCACCTGTGTTCTGTAATGACCTCATTTTGCTTGATCATCTATCTGTCCATCCATCCTTGATTTATTCAACAGTCCATCTCTATTCTCTTTTGATAGATTTTAAACTAAGTTACAGATATCAGACATTTCACCCCTTGGCACTTTACCATGTGTGGCTATTAACTAGATTTTAAAGTTTGTTTCCAGGTTTTTTCATTTTTTTGGGTGAAAATTATATATAGTGACATCCCCTTTTGAGTTTTGACAAACTTAATATCTTTCTGTAACCCAGGCCCCATCAAGGTCCCAAATCTACCATCCCAAAGTTCTCTCCCCTGGCCTTGGCCAGTTCCTGGTCTTTGCCAGTTACCTGCCTCTGCTCCTACCCCTGCCCAATTCTAAAGGGAAGAGTGTTCTGAATACTTTTTTTTTTTAAGATTTTATTTATTTATCTCGACAGATAGAGACAGCCAGCGAGAGAGGGAACACAAGCAGGGGGAGTGGGGAGAGGAAGAAGCAGGCTCATAGCAGAGGAGTTTGATGTGGGGCTCGATCCCAGAACGCGGGATCACCCTGAGCCGGCAGACGCTTAACTGCTGTGCCACCCAGGCGCCCTGTTCTGAATACTTAACCACAGATGAGTGTCGCCTCTGTCCTAGAGTTGCATACGGGGTGGCTACGCCTTTATGTCTGGCTTCTGTGATTCATCACCATGTTTGAGATGCAGCCATGTTGTATATAGCAGTAATGTTTTTTCGCTTTTATTGCTGAAGAGTATGCCATTGTATCAGCTGACCACAGTGTGTTTCCCTTGATGAACTTCTGGGGTGTTTCCACTCTGGGGGCTCCTTTGAACATTCTTAGAGAAGTCTCTTTTGGTGAACAACATGTGCTTTTGTTTATCTTGCAACTACTTAGAGTCGAACTGAATACTGAGGAGTTGGGTCATAGGGTAGGTGTATGTTTAATTTTATAAGAAACTGCCACACCTATTTTCAGAGCAATGTACAATTCTCTGTTCTCTCCAGCAGTGTATGAGAGTTCCAGTTGTTCCACAGCCTTGACAGAATTTCTTTTAGTTTTAGACACTGTGGTGGGTGTGTAGAGACAAATAAAATTTTTAAATGGTTATTCCTGAAGAGGAAAACAATCAGATGACCCTGAAATCTCTCTCCCCATGCACATACACACAAAACCCAGAAATTACTTAGTGCCTTTTAGAGCCAAGCATAATCAGGTTTTTGTAAACAGAGCATTTAGCACAAGGACAGCAACATTTGTGGGAACCTATAATATTTTAAATAATTAAAGGTTTGAATTGATAAATTCCCACCCCACCAAAACAAGGTGTAAGCTCTGGAAGGACTTGCTAAAAGATTTCAGCTTTGAGCTCTATGGAGCAGTGCAGGCCAAGGCCAGCAGTATTTACGTTGTGTAGGAGCTAGTGCTAAAAGCTTTGGGGGTCCCCTGGGACACATCGTGATCCCAAATCTAGTCATGAATTTCCATATGGACACATTTTACTTTGCTTTCTTTCACAAAAGGAAAACAAAAACTCCTGTGACAGTTGTTGACATGGGGACATTGAATTATGCGATTTGTTTGCTTAGCATAGATGTGACAAAACATCACAGCAGAGAGTCAAGCCTTCCTAAAATTCTCAAGCTTTCCCAAAATTTCTGTGCTCACACAGAGGCTGCTGTCCTCAGACCCCAGCTTC
>NW_024426663.1:29829242-29829627 GCF_017311325.1 Ursus maritimus | reverse complement strand
CTTTATTAATTATTTTTTTAATAATTTTTATTTTGTTATATTAGTCACCATACAGTACATCCCCAGTTTTTGATGCAATGTTCCATGATTCGTTATTTGCGTATAACACCCAGTGCACCACGCAATACGTGCCCTCCTTACTGGGCTAGCCCATCCCCCCCACCCCACCTCCCCTCTGAAGCCCTCAGTTTGTTTCCCAGAGTCCATAGTCTCTCATCGTTCATTCCCCCTTCTGTTTACCCCCCCCTTCATTCTTCCTTTCCTTTTCCTACCAATCTTCCTATTTCTTATGTTCCATAAATGAGTGAAACCATATGATAATTCTCTTTCTCTGCTTGACTTATTTCACTTAGCATAATCTCCTCCAGTCCCATCCATGTTGCTG
>NW_024426663.1:29816934-29826966 GCF_017311325.1 Ursus maritimus | reverse complement strand
ATAATTTCAGTCTTTTGGTATCGGTTGAGACCTGTTTTGTGACCCAGTATATGGTCTATTCTGGAGAAAGTTCCATGTGCATTCAAAAAGAATGAGTATTCTGTTGTTCTGGGGTGTAGTGTTCTATATATATCTATGAGGTCCATCTTGTATGTCATTCAAAGCTCTTGTTTCTTTGTTGATTTTCTGCTTAGGTGTTCTGTCTGTTGCTGAGAATGGAGTGTTGAGGTCCCCTACTATTAACGTATTTTTATCTATATGTCTCTTTATTCTGGTTAAGAGTTGGCTTGTGTATCTTGCTGCTCCTCTGTTGGGGGCATAGATATTTATAATTGTCATATCCACTTGTTGGATACATCCTTTAAGAATAATATAGTGTCCTTCTGTATCTCTAACAATAGTCTTTAGTTTAAAATCTAAACTGTCTGATATGAGAATTGCTACCCCAGCTTTCTTTTGAGGTCCATTGGCATGAAAAATGGTTTTCCATGCCTTCACTTTCAGTCTGAATGTATCTCTAGGTTCAAAATGAGTCTATCGTAGACAGGATGGATGGGTCATGTCTTTTTATCCAATCTGCAACCCTGTGGAATTTATGGGAGCATTTAGGCCATTCACATTGAGAGTGATTATTGAGAGATATGATTTTAATGATGTCATGTTGCTTGTGAAGTCTTTGTTTCTAAAGATTGTAAATTTCTGTTCTGTGTCACTCTTGGGGGCCTTTTTACTTTTATAGAACCCCCCCTTAATATCTCATGTAGGGCTGGTTTGGTGGTTACGAATTCCTTCAGTTTCTGCCAATCCTGGAAGGTCCTTATCTCTCCATCAATTCGGAATGACAGCCTTGCTGGATAAAGGATCCTTAGCTGTATGTTCTTCTCAGATAGAGCTTTGAAAATACCTTGCCATCCCTTCCTAGCCTGCCAGGTCTCTGTAGACAGGTCTGACGTTATTCTGATATTTTTCCCTCTGTATGTAAGGATTTTCTTCCCCCTGGCCGCTTTCAATACTGTATGTTTGGATCTAATATTTGTGAATTGCACTATGATGTGATGTGGTGTAGGTCTGTTCTCATTGACCTTGGGAGGGGTCCTCTCTGCCTCTTGGACATGAATGCTTGTTTCCTTTGCCAGAGTAGGGAAGTTCTCAGCTACAATTTGTTCAAATATCTCTTCTAGACCTCTCTCTTTCTCCACCTCTTCGGGGATGCTGATTCTGACATTGGAACATTTCATTGAGTCAGTTATCTCCCGTAATCTACATTCTTGAGATTGGATTTTTTTGAGCCAAGTTTCTGTTTTAACTTTCTCTTCTACCATCCCATCCTCCAATTCACTAATTCATTCTTCTGCCTCATTTACCCTGGCCATCAGAGCATCTAGTTTAGACTGCATTTGATTCATAGCATTTTTAATTTCTGCCAGATTCACTCTCATTTCCACCCTTAGATATTCTATATTTTTGTTAATATTTTCATTAATTTTTTTTCAATCCTACACATCATCTTAACCATTGTTACTCTGAACTCCATTTCTGACAATTTGGTTATATCCATATCCATTAGTTCTGTGGCAGAGGCCACAGACTCATTATCTTTTCTTTGCTGCGGGGGATTTCTCCTCCTCGTCATTCTGATGAGGAGAAGTTGTGGGGTTGCCCAGAGCCCAAATTATTGACCAGGACCCAGGCAGTGCGCCCTTGTTTTATAGGGATGTGGGCTTCTTGATTTTTCAGCCTGCCTTCTGAGGGAGGGTCCTGCCGCGCCGATACTCAGGCCACCCTGTTTGGGTAGAGTCTCCGTGTCCCCTGCGAGGGGGGATGGGGATGGGCACACTGTGAGCCGGTGTTTCCAGGCTTTTGTTCTCTGGCGGCTTTCCCTGGCGGTTTGCTGTGCCTCTTCTGAGAGTCAGGGCAGCAGTGGCCGAATCTCAGCGTCTGTCTCAGAACAGAGAGATCGCAGTCCGCTCTCCACTGGGGTTCTGGCCACTTTAACTCTGTTTCTGTTGGTGCTGCTAAAAACCCTGCAGTGTCCCGGGTTGTGCGCCCCACAGCCGCTGTCCCAGCCCTCACTTCCAGGGCCGGCGCGTCTCAGTCCTTTGTGCTTCTAACACCGCCAGCCACCTCTGGTCTCCTGAGCTCCCGGTTTCAGTCTAGTTCGACTGTGCACTCCAGAGCTCCAGTTTTCAGACTGGTCGCACGCGCTCCCGGCACATGGCCCCAGTCTGTTTTCTCGCAGGTGCTGGTCCGCCCGCTCCCCCGTGCAGGTGGCTACCGCTTCCCGGCGCCCACGCGTGGCAGCTCCCTCCCCCTTCCGTTTATCTTCCGATATCTGTGCGCGGTTTCGCGGCTCCGCGCTTTGTACCTCAATACTCGGCGCTGGAGATGTTCGTTTGTAGAGATCCAGATGTGTCTTCCTGCGTCTCAGGATGATTCCGTGGATGTACAGGATGGTCTGGTAAATATTCAGCTCGACTCAGGGGACCGGCTGAGAAAGGGGTCCCCTACTACTCTGCCATCTTTTCTCCTCCTTCCATTAAGAGTCTCTTACAGTTTGATTCCCTCTCTCCTTTTTTTCTTTACCCCATTTCCATAGGTTAATCTGTTTTCTTTCTTAAATTCCACATAGGAGTGAAATCATATGGTGTTTTTCTTTCTCTGATCAACTTATTTAACTTAGCATGATAGACTGGCTCCATCCACGTCATTGCAAGTGGCAAGATTTCTTTCTTTTTTATGGCTCAGTAATACTCTGTTGTATATATTACCACCTCTTCTTTATGTATTCATCAGTCGATGGACTTTTGGGCTCTTTCCATTGTTTGGCTATTGTTGATAATGCTGCTATAAATATCGGGATACATGTAGCCCTCCAAATTTGTATTTTTGTATCCTTTGGGTAAATACCTAGTAGTGTAATTTCTCAGCATCATTTATTGAAGAGACCGTCTTTGTGTATTCTTGCCTCCTTTGTCATAGACTAATCAACCATGTAAGTGTAGCTTTATTTCTGGCTTTCTTATGCTGTTCCATTGCCCTAGGTATCTATTTTTTGTGTGTGTGCCATTATCATACTTTTGTAATTATTATAGCTTTGTAGCATGTCTTGAAATCTGGGATTGTAATACCTTCATATTTGCTTCTTCAGATTGCTTTGGCTATTCAGGGCCTTTTGTGGTTCCATATACAAATTTTAATAACTGTTGTAATTCTGTGAAAAATGCTGTTGGTATTTTGATAGAGATTGTGCCGAGTCTGTAGAGTGCCTTGGGTAATATGCACAGTGTAGCATTGTTCTCTCAGTCCATGAGCACGGAATGCTTCTCCATTTGTTTGTCTTCTTTCATCAGTGTTTTATACTTTTCACAGTATAGCTCTTTCATCTCTTTGGTTCAATTTAGTCCTAGATATTTTTTTTCTTATTGATGCAACTGTTAATGGAATTATTTTCTTAATTTCTTTTTCTGTTACTTTGATATTAGTGTGTAGAAATGTAACAGATGTTTGTGTATTTTGTATTCTGCAACTTTACTGAATTCACTCATTACTTTTAATAGTTTCTCATGGAGTCTTTAGGGTTTTCCATGTATAGTATGCCCTTGGCCAAGACTGACAGTCTGACTTCTTATTCTTTGGATACATCTTATTTCTTGTCTGGTGGCTGCAAGGACTTCCATTACTATGTTGAATAAAAATGGTATGAGCAGACATCCTTGTCATGTTTCTGATCTTAGAGGTAAAGCTTTTAGGTTTTCAACACTGAGTGTAATTTTAATTGTGTTTGTTGTATATAGCCTTTATTAAGCTGAGGTTCCCTCTATATCCACCTTGTCAAGAGTTTTTATCATGAGCGGCTGTTAGATTTTGTCAAATGCTTTTTCTGCATCTATTGAGACGATCGTGTGATTTTTATCCTTTATTTAGTTGATGTGTCATTTATTGATTTCACCAGGTATTAAACCATCCTAGACTCTCCAGAATAAATCCTTCTTCATCATGGTGCATGCTTCTTTTAATGTATTGTTGAATTCAGTTTCTTAATATTTTGTTGAAGATTTTTGCCTCTGTGTTTATCAGGGATATTGGCCTATAGTTGTTTTCTATTGTTGTTTGTCTAGTGCCTTTGTCTGGTTTTGGCATTAGAGTAATGCTGGCCCTGTATATGTATTTGGAAGCTTTCCTTCTGTTTCCTTCTTTTTTTTTTTTAAGATTTTATTTATTTATTCAACAGAGATAGAGACAGCCAGCGAGAGAGGGAACACAAGCAGGGGGAGTGGGAGAGGAAGAAGCAGGCTCATAGCGGAGGAGCCCGATGTGGGGCTTGATCCCATAACGCCAGGATCACGCCCTGAGCCGAAGGCAGACGCTTAACCGTTGTGCCACCCAGGTGCCTCCTTCTGTTTCCTTGTAATAATTTGAGAATAGGTATTAACTCTCCTTTAAATGGGTGGTAGAATTCACTGTGAATCCATGTGGTCCTGGACTTTTCTTTGTTGGGAATTTTTAGTTAATGATTCAATTTCATACTAGTTATCAATCTGTTGAGATTTCCTATTTCTTCCTAATTAAATTTTGGAAGATTATCTGTTTCTAAGAATTTATCCATTTCTTCTAGGTTGTCCAATTTGTTGGCATATAATTTTTAATAGGGCTCTCGTATTTCTGTGGTATCAGTTGTTACTTCTTTGTCATTTCTGATTTTACTTACTTGGGTCTTCTTTTTTATCTTAATGAGGGTAAAGGTTTATCAATTTTTTTATCTTTTGAAAGAACCAGCTCTTGGTTTCAGTGATCTTTTCTACTGTATTTTTGTCTCTATTTCTTTTATTTCTGCTCTTTCATATTTTCCTTTTTTCTACTAACTTTGGGTTTCATTTGTTTTTCTTTCTCTAGGTCCCTTAGGGTGTAAGGTCAGATTATTAGGATTTTTCTTGTTTTTAGAGAGAGGTCTGTATCGCTATAAATTTCCCTCTTAGAAGTGCTTTCACTGTGTCCCAGAGATTTGAGACCAATGTTTTCATCTTCAAGTTTTTCTAGGTATTTTTTTGGTCTCCTCTTTGATTTGTTTGTTGACTCATTGGTGGTTCGTTGGGTTACCCTCCACGTCTTTGTGGTTTTTACGAGTTTTTTTTTCTTGTAAGTGATTTCTGGTTTGATACTATGTGGATGCAAAGAATGCTAGATACTATTTCACTGTTCTTAAATTTATTGAGAATTGTTATGAGGTCTAACATGTGATCTATCATGGAGAATGTACCATAAACACTTGAAAAGAATGTGATCGTACTGTTTTGGATGAATTATTCTGTATGTATCTGTTAAGTCCATCTGGTGTAATGTGTTGTTCAAAAGCAGTTTTCTTACTGGTTTTCTGTTGTATGATCTATCCATAGATATAAGTGGGGTGTTAAAGTCCCCTACTATTACTGTATTTCTGTCAGTTTCTTCCGTTATGTCTGTTAATATTTGCTTTCTTTTATTTTGTTACATTAGTCACCATACAGTACATCCCCAGTTTTTGATGCAATGTTCCATGATTCATTATTTGCATATAACACCCAGTGCACCATGCAGTATGTGCCCTCCTTCATACCCATCACTGGCCTGTTAATATTTGCTTTCTGTATTTAGGTGGTTCAATGTTGGGTGCATAGATATTTAAATTTGTTGGTGCATAGATATTTAACATAATTATATCCTTTTGGTGGGTTGATCCCTTTATCATTGTATAGTGTCCTCCTTTGTCTCTTGTTACAGTCTTTCGTTTAAAGTCTACTTTGATACAAGTATGCTACCCTGGCTTTTTTTTTTTTTTTTTTCACGTCCATTTACATGAAACATCTTTTTCCACCCTTTCACTTCAGTTTGTATGTGTCTTTAGGTCTGAAGTGAATCTCTTTTTAGGAAGCATGTAGATGGGTATTGTTCTTCTTTTTTATTATTCAGTCCCCCGTGTCTTTCAATTGGAGCCCTTAGACCATTTATATTTAAAAGTAATTATTGATAAGTACTTACTACTGTTTTGTCGTTTTCTCGTTTTTCTGTTAGTATTCTATTCCTTTCTTATCTCGTTCTCTGTCCTTATGTTTTTTACTTTCTCTAGTGTTATGCTTGACTTTCTCTTTTTGTGTATGTGTATCTAGTACAAGGTTTCCGAAGTATGTAATAGTCTATATTAAGGTGCTGGTCACTTAAGTTTGAACATATTCTGAGAGAACTTTATTTTACTATCCCACTTGCCATTTTATGTATGTGCACATCTTTTTAGAAATTTTTATTTTGTGAATCTCATTTCCTTTCATAGTATTCTTATAATTATGGCCCTTTCTTTTCCACTTAAAGAGGTTCTTTTAACATTTCTCCTAAGTCAGGTTTAGTGGTGATGAATGCTTTTAACTTTTTCGTTGGGGAAGCTCTATTTCTCCTTCAATATTGAATGATAATTTTGCCATGCATAGTATTCTTGGTGGCAGGTTTTTTCCTTTCAGTACTTTGAATATATTATGCCACTCCCTTTTAGCCTGCAACATTTCTGCTGAAAAATCAGCTGATAACCTTATGGGGTTTCCCTTTTATGTAACTACTTGTTTCTTCCAGCTTTTAAAATACTCTTTATTTTTAAACTTTGACATTTTATTTATTTACTTATTTATTTATTTATTTATTTATTTATTTATTTATTTATTTAAAGGTTTCTTTATTTGAGGAGGGGAAGGCTTCCCTGTGGAAATTACCTTTTGGTGAAGATCTAGAGAGCAAAGAGGCAAAGGGAGGAGAGTGGATTTGGAAGATGCTCCTGGGCAGAGGAGTCACATGTGTAAAGGCTCTGTGGTAGTGAAGAGCCTGGGAAAACTAGCAGGGTGGAATGGAGGCCAGTGTGGCCTGCAAGACAGGAGCCCAGTGGAGCAGCAGGGACCAGGCTACAGTGCAGAGCCCCATAGCCAGGCTGTTCCATGAGGCTGACTCTAAGACCAGTGGGAGGTGCGAGTTTTAAGCAGGAGGATGCTAGCATTAAATGTGTTAGGTTACACTGGTTGAAGAGTTGAGAATGGACTGGGCTGGGGGGGGGGCATGGCTGAGGTGAGTTGAGAGCTGACAATCGTCTGCACGTGGGCAGTAGAGAGAGGTGAAGGTTGCAATCCCAGAGGTATTGAGAAGGGAGATTTTCCTGGATTCGATGATGGACTAGGCAGGGGGGAGAGAAAAGGAAGCATCACAGATGGACCCCCCAGGCTTATATACTGGGAGTCTGGTGATTTTAATTGAAACTGATGCATTTGATGACTTGGCCATTCTGTAATGACAAAAGCAGCCTTGGACATTTCTATCAAATGCTGTTCACATTCCCAGGGTGATTCTGAAATGAAGGTTGAAGGAGTTATCTAGTGTTTATTTGCTTGCTTGCTTGCTTGCTTATTATTGCACTGATCCTAGCCTTGACTCATTTTTAACTGCTAAAAAGTCTCATGGTTTTACAGTTTTAAAAAATTAATTTTAACATATTGGATTAAGAGTGTTGTTTTCATATAATTATTTCTCAAGGTTTTTCCCCCATAAGATGTAAGAGAATTTAGGTTCACTCATAACTACATAATCCATAAAATCAGCCAGTGAAATCATTAAAATCCATCTATTAAGTAGTTAACTGGGTAAATCTATGATTCTAAAACAGCTGCTCTTTACAATTCACTCGTTACGGTTTGAAGTGGAACATCATTTTCATGCCCAGGCTCGTGGTAGGTCAGGAGTCCCAGGGACCATGACATGTAATTCACCTTGCTCAGTTAGTTTCAAGTTGTTCTCAATTTCCTTCATCCTATTTCTTTTTACAGATTGTTACATTATAGTTCAGACTTGTAATTTTTAGCCATCCTTCCATATTCCTTCCATATTCTCAGCTGAATATATAATCTCCCCACATTTTATTATGAAATTTTTTAGACCTATATAAGAGTCAGAAGAATTGTAAGTAGATACACAGCCACCACCTGTGTTCTGTAATGACCATTTTGCTTGATCATCTATCTGTCCATCCATCCTTGATTTATTCAACAGTCCATCTCATTCTTTGATAGATTTTAAACTAAGTTACAGATATCAGGACATTTCACCCCTTGGCACTTTACCATGTGTATTATTAACTAGAGTTTAAAGTTTGTTTCCAGGTTTTTTCATTTTTTTGGGTGAAAATTATATATAGTGACATTCCTTGAGTTTTGACAAATGCACATTCTTCTGTAACCCAGGCCCCATCAAGGTCCCAAATCTACCATCCCAAAAGTTCTCTCCTGGCCTTGCCAGTTCCTGGCCTTGCCAGTTATCCCTGCCTCTGCTCCTACCCTGCCCACTCCTAAAGGGAAGAGTGTTCTGAATACTTTTTTTTTTTTTAAAATTTTATTTATTTATTCGACAGAGATAGAGACAGCCAGCGAGAGAGGGAACACAAGCAGGGGGAGTGGGAGAGGAAGAAGCAGGCTCATAGCAGAGGAGCCTGATGTGGGGCTCGATCCCAGAACGCCGGGATCACGCCCTGAGCCGAAGGCAGACGCTTAACTGCTGTGCCACCCAGGCGCCCCTGTTCTGAATACTTAACCACAGATGAGTGTCGCCTGTCCTAGAGTTGCATACGGTGGCTACGCTTTTATGTCTGGCTTCTGTGATTCATCACCATGCTTTGAGATGCAGCTATGTTGTATATAGCAGTAATGTTTTTCGTTTTTCTTTTTTATTGCTGAAGAGTATGCCATTGTATCAGCTGACCACAGTGTGTTTCCCTCGTTGATGAACTTCTGGGGTGTTTCCAATTTGGGGCTCCTTTGAACATTCTTAGAGAAGTCTTTTTGTGAACAACATGTGCTTTTGTTTATCTTGGGTAACTACTTAGGAGTCGAACTGAATACTGAGGAGTTGGGTCATAGGGTAGGTGTATGTTTAATTTTATAAGAAACTGCCACACCTATTTTCAGAGCAATGTACAATTCTCTGTTCTCTCCAGCAGTGTATGAGAGTTCCAGTTGTTCCACAGCCTTGACAGAATTTCTTTTTAGTTTTAGACACTGTGGTGGGTGTGTAGAGACAATAAAATTTTTAAATGGTTATTCCTGAAGAGGAAAACAATCAGATGACCCTGAAATCTCTCTCTCCCATGCACATACACACAAAACCCAGAATTATTAGTGCCTTTTAGAGCCAAGCATAATCAGGTTTTTGTAAACAGAGCATTTAGCACAAGGACAGCAACATTTGTGGGAACCTATAATATTTTAAATAATTAAAGGTTTGAATTGATAAATTCCCCACCCCACCAAAACAAGGTGTAAGCTTCCAAGGACTTGCTAAAAGATTTCAGCTTTGAGCTCTGGCGGGAGCAGTGCAGGCCAAGGCCAGCAGTATTTACGTTGTAGGAGCTTAGTGCTAAAGCTTTGGGGTCCCCGGGGACACACGGATCCCAAATTCCAGTCATGACTTCATATGGACACATTTTATATTTTAAGCTTTCTTTCACAAAAGGAAAAACAAAAACTCCCCAGACAGTTGTTGACATGGGGACATTGAATTATGATTGTTTGCTTTAGCATAGATGTGACAAAACATCGACAGCAGAGAGTCAAGCCTTCCCCAAAATTTCAAGGGAAATTATATTCCAAACAGCTGCCCTGCTCTCACACAGAGGCTGCTGTCCTCAGACCCCAGCTTCACAGGCCTGGGCCCAGAGCTTCCCTTCTGGGTTCTCCCTGTAGAGAGCACTGTGACAAAGAGAAAGTGGCTTTAGAGCCAGATGATTGGGTTGGAAATTGCGTGCTGTCGAGTACTGGCTGGGAGGCTCAGGCAAGTGAAACCTCAGTTTCCCCGTCTGTCAGAGGAATGAGGATCCTTCCTCCTTTGCAGGGTATTGTCCTGACTAGCCTGATGGCACGTGTGAAGGTGCTAGCACACGGCAGACGTGTAGGAGATGGTGCTGTTGTGACGGGATAGCCACTCCATCTCTCTCCCTGCGCCACAGTCCTCAGGCCTAGGTTACCCCCCCCCCCC
>NW_024426663.1:29760410-29816923 GCF_017311325.1 Ursus maritimus | reverse complement strand
CCCCCCCCCCCCAAGTTTGCCTACTGGAGAACAGCCGACTACAGAGCAGCTCTTTCCCTGATGACTTCCTCAGAGAGCGCAGATGAGAAATGTGAGAAAATAATTCTAGTGGAATCATTCATGGCAAGTTGTAAATGATTGGTGGGTTTAGACCTCCAAGAAAAAAAGTTGGAATTGTTGAAGAATGTTTCCATCCAAGTGAATCTTCAGTTGTAAAGGGGGTGGGGGAGGGGGTGGTATTCAGAAGAGGAACGGAGAGAACCTGAGCTCTGGGAAAGCCTAGCGCATCTCTCCTAAAGGAGAGCTGTATTGTGATTCGGAGAGAAAAGCTAAGTAGTTTAAGATTACTTGGTTCTGAGCCAACGCTGACTGAGAAAATAATTTGCAAGGCAAAGTTCTATTCATTTGGCACAGTATCAGAAATTCACACTGCACTTAGCAACTCTGTAGCAAATGGCCTTTATCTGGAAAGAAAAAACATAAAACCATTGTGCACAGAACTAACAAGGTCCCATAATTATGGGAAAAATGTGTCAGAGCCCTTACTCACATTTTGACCAAGATCTCACACAGGCCGTGTAATTGTTTCTGTAGTTATGTGGACTGGACTACGTGGTATGAGACAATAGAAAGCCCCCCCTTTTTTAACACTTCAGTGTTACGTGATTATTTTTCTGTGGTTGGGTCAAGCTGGAGCGGTGTACCTGTCATCTGATGCATAGGGAGCTTGCGGCTATTACAGTTGGTGTCGCTAAACCAAACTAACCTCCTTCAGAGTGAGCCCTGCACAGTCATCTGTCTTGTTCAACTTGTCCCATTCGTTGACTGTGTACAAAGACTTGATTGTCCAAGCAACTGGAAATGGATGATTTAGCAGCAAAGGAACATGATTTTAAGCGTGACATAGCAAGACGCACCCCAATAACAGTGTCTTAGTTATAAACAGAAAACATGCAAGATCCCAAAGCAGGTTTATTACTTTCTAGTATTCACAACTTGATCATTTGACAGACATTTATTGAACATTAGCATAAAATCATTAGGACACACAAAAATTTGATAATGAGAAGGGACTAGGTGTTAAGCTGCATCCAAAGTTCCTATCTCTTTGTGAATAAATATTTTGTAAATCGACTCTGTCCATAACTGAGGAACACTTGAAGAGCTTTTTAGAGAGGTTTCTAAAAATCCTAGGCTTCAATTCAGATTACTTTTATACTACCGAAAAATTTTATAACATGTCTGAAATCTAAATAGGTTATATATTAGCCTTATAAAAAATTTTGTTACAGCGTTTTGTCTTTCCGCATTTCTGCAGTGGTCAAAATGGCCGCAGCTGAGTGGAGATGCGACGTCCTCGGTAGAAAGCACGTCCCGTGGGCGTCTCCTCGCCGTCCGGCGCGGGCAGTCTCCAAGTGTCTGACTGTAACAGAGCATTTGTAGTATTATCACCTGGTGTAAATCTTTCATCTGTTCATATTATCTGTGTCACTTCTTGATTCCTCGAATCTTCAGAGCTTTTTAATGAAATTGTTTGGCTGGAAATGTAGCAATGCCATATTTAAAATTTCTTTCTCTTGTTTCACCAAACTTTTGAACAACTTTAGCTTCACAAGCTTCATCGTGATTCAGGAGACAATTCTCAGACAGGTGAGAATACTTCCATTTCACTCTTACACACTCCAGGGGCTCTGGTGGGTTCAAGTCTGTAAATTGCTCTGAAGGAATCTAGACTGACACCACGCCGGCATCCGGATTGCTAAAACCCGCGTGCCGACACTGGAAGGCTGGAGAGCCGCAACAAAAGCAGGGCCTTTCAGAACTGCGGACTCTGGACGCACGGCAGCCTTTCCTACGGAATGCCTTCCCCTTCCTAGTTTCATTTCGCTGGCTAGAGAATTTGTAGGGCAAATAAACCCAGAAGAGAGACTGGCCCAGAAGTCCAGGGGAGACCCAATGTTGTTAAACCCTGGCCCGTCCACCCTGCCCTCGTAGCTCTCGGTGACCAGGTGGTTAGAAGGCACGACCGCCCTGTCCGGGAAGTCAAGAGCACCGAGGAACCACTTCAGTCCCCACTCCCTCGCTTTATACCTCAGGCTGTGCTCTGTCTGACCCTTTGTTTCCTCTACCCTCAAATGAAGGTTACACCAGATGACTATTGCATTTGAAAGGTCTGGAATTCTCTGATTATTAGAGGGGAAAAAACAGTCTGCTCTCAAAGATTTCAAATTCTTGTTCCTGCATACACACATGACCTTCTTTGCTCTGTTAGTGGTTTTCCCAGCCACTAATGCATAAGGTTAGACCCTGGGCTACAGTTTAGTCCCTCTCCTTGATTCTGGGATGGTCCATATTTTAACATAATCAGACTTAAGTTGATCCTTCTGAGTTTTAGTGTCTTTGCTTGTAAAACGAATTAACAGTGTCCATCTCGTTGTTGCTTGGAAGACTGAAGGAGAAAGTGTATATAATATCTAACAGTACCTAACATTTAACTGATGGGTATCGTCCTTCCATTCCCCTACCCTTTTCCTTACTCTCCCCTTCCCATTCCCTCCCTCAGGGTATGTCTCTGTCTCTCTGTCTCTGTCTCTCTCTGTCACTCTTTGATGTTTTAGTTTATTTCTTGTATCGCTTATAGCAAGGGTAATATTTTAACTAACTTATGAGCTTTTGGGTGCCAAAAACGGTTGCATTTTCATACCCTTTACAGGGCCCAGCATTGCCTTGCACATAATAGACTCAAAAACATGCTCACGGAACATGGCTAAGTTGAAACTGTCCCATCTTACAAGACAGAGGTTCCACCATTTGACTAGCTCTTTGACTTTGAGCTACCTGCGCAGTCTCTCCTAGTTTACGTTTTCTCACGGGTAGAATGAGGATTACACTATGTAGCTTTCAGAATTGTTGTAATGATCATATAACTTCTATACTTAGAGATTGAAACACCATGTCTGGTGCAGAGCAGGGGCTCAGTCCATGATAGTTATTCTTTTAAAAATTGTGATATTATATCCCTATTTGTCATTGAATAAATTTATTTGAATCTCCTTTATCCTTATTTTCTCTAGTTTTTAAATTCATTCCACAAGATCAAGCATCTGTAGAGATAATGAATAATGAATTATTTGATTTAAATGGCCTTTAGGGAAGAATAATTTCTCCAAACTTTTAATAATTTCTATTGCTATATTCTCTTAGTTTTTAGCTGAGATAAAATCAGGAAGAATAAGCATTAGATATCTTTGAATAATTTCTAGTGAATGATTTAGAATTCAGCCAGCCAGCTGTGAGACTAACTTCCCTACTTTAGTTTTATTTAGAAACTAAATTTTAAGGAATTCTTGAGTTTTAAAAATCTTGGGTGTAATCTTAAATCTTTATTAAGTTAGATTTAATTTATTATATGGTAAATGAGTGTCAGGAGCATGAGATTATTAAGTCCCTCAAGAGGACTTAAAGTCCTTGAAGAGGTCTTGTGAGTGACCACTGTTAGTTTTTCAGGATTTGAAAGATGCTATGTGATCCTAACAGTGTCATTTAAAGTACTGCTACCCATGGATGTCTTGATAAATACTGAAACTCCTATCTAAGACCAGGAGAATTACAAAGGCAGAATCTGGAAGACAAAATGAGGCAAACGGACAGTGTAAATATTGTAAGTTATATAATTTGAGACGAGGCTGTATGGTTATGGTGTTCAGATCAACTTCATAATAGTTCCGGTTTTTACTTTATGTTGTATAAATATAATTTAGGTTTAGTTATTGATTTAACTTTTTTTAATTGAATCAGTTTTTAGGACACTAAATGGTTAAAAACGTGATCCAAAAGAAAGTATTTAAGACATATTTTGAAGTGAAAACAGCAAATAGTAGAACAATATTGTAACATGATCCCACGTGTGCCTAGAAAGAAGGTATAGCTGCAAATGAACAGATGTAATGAACACGGCTAGCCAGCACGCACCACATACTTACTGCATGGCAGGCGCCGTGCTAGCCGCTACCGTGGATTAACTCCGTTCTGTCTCCCGACAGCCTGTGAATGAGGTGCTGTGACCGTCTCCACTTGAGAGATGTGGATATTGAGACACAGAGAAATAACATTCCCAAGGTTACACACCTAGTAGATGGCATAGTGGAGGCTTGAACTTTGGCAGTTGGGCTCTGGAGGTCATTTTCTTTACTGTTCTCTCTTGTACCTTTTTCGGTGCTAATAGACAATCCTTAAAAGAGCATTATTGCATCTTTTTTTTTTTCTTTCTTTTTTGGAATATGAACATTGGAAAATTTTTTTTCTCTCTTGGAATATTGGTATCTGAGAAACATGTTCTCCCTGCTGNACCTGCACGTCTGCCTCCTGTCTTAGCCCAGTAAGGAGCAATTTGTGTAGGTTAAGTTTCTCTCCTCACCACTGGGTTACTCCATAGCATCCAGGGCCCTAAAGATGCACATGTCTGAAGCCAGATCTCTTGGTCCTGACTGGTAGCGTGCAACTGTGAGCTTCCGTCTTGGATTAATACGACAGCACATTCTGAGTGTTAAATTCAAAGTCAGCAAAGACTTAGGTAGAATTTAACTGCTTCCCCCAGCCCTCTCAGAAAATAGGGACAAAAGCAAGAGTTAAGTTATGAAAATTGTTGGGATTGAAAACATGCCTTCTCTTCTTTCCTGGGATTGGCAGTATGTCATTTGATGAAGTGACATCCTCAGGGGAACCTAGAAGACCATCTGGAGGTCTGAACTTTCGGAGGGGCCTTAAATTACTCCATATTAGTTTCTCAAATAAATTCAACTTTCTTTGCATTTCACTAGTATTTTATTTCCACAGATATCCCCGTAAAAGCCTTCCCCACCTGGTTACATTGTCCTTCTGGTTGAAATGAACCCCCCCAACATTTACTCCAATTTTTAATGTTTATTTCTTTAGAGATTTATTTATTTATCTTCGGGAGAGAAAGCGCACGCACACACGTGTGCAAGTGGGGGGCCAGAGTAGAGGGAAAGAATCTCAAGCAGACTCCCTACTGAGTGTGGAGCCCAGTGCAGGGCTGGATCTCATGACCTGAGATCATGACCTGAGGCAAAATCAAGAGTCAGACACTTAACCGACTGAGCCATCCAGGCACCCCTTTTAATGTTTATTTTTAAAAATGTATTTTATTAATGAAATTAAAAAGCCCTTGTTAATAAGCTCTGTTACCACGATATAATGGCATGCCACAAGAAAAGAGTATCGTTTTACAATTAATATGACTGATAATTTTGTGCTGATGCTTTGAAGAAAAAGTCGTTTGCTGTTCCTTGAGAATATTTTGTAGTGCTTAGAAAGGAACCTCATTTTCTTTAGATAATGAGGGGGAAATATGTCTAAATTTCACCTGTAAATAAGCGGAAAACTACTCACTTTCTGTTACTAATTTGAAATCCTTAGAGTCTCATTCACTCAGATACAAGAACAGAAGGAAAGAGTCCATTGATGTGAAATCGATATCCTCTCGAGGCAGTGATGGTAAGAAGTTTTTCAGATTTCCTTGACCTTTTTAAAGTATAAGATGATGACAGAGGAATACACTCAAGAACTTGTCAGCATACAAACAAAACCCCAAATAGTAGGGTTTTAATGAAACTTGCTTTCTGTCTCTATAAACTAAAAAATCTTAGGCCTTTTTATTCTTTCTTTACTTTTTACAGTCTGTCTTCTCTTTGAAATGATTCCATGCTTATTCCTTGATGGCCTAAAGTGTGTTGAGCCACATAACCACCAAGCAGCTCAGAGTTCTGATAGCTAGGTCGCTCTAGCGGCAGAGAGGGAACCCTAGAGTCCTGGCTTCCCAACTTCAATGCAAACCCAGTTTGCAGTGTACCTGTTACATACCCTAACCCTTCATAAAACGTCACAGAAGAATTGTGAGACAGAACTTTGCAGAAATCCTGCAAAGCAGAATTTACCAGAACATTATGTGAGTTCAGGCAGGCCTAAGTAATCATTTGGATTTGCAGGGCGATGGCAAAGTCAAAGATGACTCTGAAATTTCAGTCCTAGGTACCTGGGAAAAATGAGTAAGTTTCAAAAACAGGAGTCTCCATGTATGGCTAGGATGGGGACTTGAGAAAATGATGAGTTTTATTTTAGTGGAGATGGGAAGGAAGGTAAAATATAAGACAGGTATTCAGGGCTAGAAATATGGATTCAGGAGTCCTAGAGGTGACAGATGAAGCTGTGAGTAGGGGGAAATCTCTAAGGGGTGTGTGCGTGTGTGATGGAGACAGGGGAAGAGAAAGAGGAGAGAAAAGAAAAGAGGGTCTGAGTCCAAGACTTGAAAGCACACCTTCAGTGAGAGGAGAGGCAGGAGAAATAGGGCCCGTGAAGAGCACAGGAGAGCTGGCGGCGACCCAAGAACAAGAGGGGAGCAAGAGAAAGGAGATGGCCAGCAGTAGAAACGCTGCAGAGATCGGCGAGCTTAAAAACTGAGAACTAGTGAATTTCACATGTTCATTCTAGGGGCATGAGGAGGGGTGGTTAGTCACTGAGGTAGAGAGGAGAGAAGTAGGGTGGTAACTTCAGGGAGTAAACAGGAAGGGCAAGTGAAGGACTTTTCAATCCTTTGGGTCACAGTGCGAAACCTGAGTATGGGGGAAGTGGCGAAACTAGGACCGAAGACTCTAGAGACAAGATGAATAATTCATAGAGGAAGATGGATAAATCACAGGGCGTGCACAGGACTGGGGTGAAGAATGTAAAGCAAGATGTACATAGAACATTTTAGATGGGGAGGATAATGGATGAGAGAATTTGAACTGGGTTATCTCAATTTTCAGCGTAGAGTTTGAGATGGGATCATCATCTCTGCAGAACATGGAGAAGGCGGGGCTGCAGGGTGCAGAGGAGGGCCGCAGCAATGGCGGAGCAGCAGGAAGGCTCTCTTGATATTGGCTAGATTAAGGCACCACATCTGTAGCATGAGGATTTTATCCCTCCTGCCTGCCTCACAAGCAGTGGTAGGAAGATCTGATGAGAGCTTCTCTCCTCTGAATTTTCCACCCAACAAGTAAGCATTACCTGTTCAAAAAGAAAAAAAAAAAATTAAGATGGCTGAGTAGGATGACCCTTACCTTACCGCCTCCCATGGATATAGCTAGATAAAACCTTTACCAGTGCAAATAACCCAGGAAACAGCTCAAAGACTGGCAGAACAAACTCCACAGCTAAATGTAGAGAAGGGTCCGCATAGAGGAGAGTAGGAAGGGTGGAGACGTGTTTGGGAGTTAAACAGACCCCTGGGAGGGAAGGATGGCACAGAACTGGAATAGGGAAAAGAAAAGACCGTCATGCCAGGCACCCCAGGCACGGGGAATCCCCATAACATTTGGCTTTGAAAAACAAAAGGGCAAAATTTAGTGAGTTCTTAAAATTAGTGGGCTTAACATCTGGAACTTTAAAAATCAGTTGACGCTGAGATAGCCAGGAGGGTGGGAGGAAACCAAGTCCCTGCCCTTAAAGAGATAGCATAACAAACAGCCGCTCAGAAATAATAGCTTGAATAATGCCTGGGGTACACATGAAAGAGGTTGTTCACTAACCTCAGAAAGTGTGCTGGAGGGGCAGGGATCGTTGGAAGACTTCTCCTGAAACAAAAGAGGTGGCAGGCACCAAGTTCGTCTCCCAGTCCACAGCCTTGGTACGTGGACACCTGCGGGAACCAGAGCAGCGCCCACGCTCACTGCCTAGCTCGCTAACGGTGCATCTCCCCTTTGAGTTTTCTGGCAAACTCGCCCTCTCCAGCCAGGCCCCAGCTCCAGGTCTCTTCACACAGCAGACCCACACAAACTCAAACGTAGGGTCCTCCCGAGTCAGAAAGGGATGTGCCTCTTCCCAATTCCTGGTGGCACAACTGGAAGGACAGTACCAGGCCTTAGGGCCCATCTCTGACAGATGTGGTTGTTGGAGGGGGCCCTTACTTGGAGCCCTAAGCCCCCTAAGCCTTGCCATTTTAAGCACAGGTGATGGACCCAAGCGGCTTGATTTGCCCAAGGCCACACTGAACCCCAGGGATTTGGAAGCAGAGGTGGCTCAGCTTTGTGGGCCCCCAGGGCACTCAGCAAATGAAGGCCATCAGAGGCTTGAGCAAGCTCAGCCTCAGCCCAGGGTTTCAGGTGCTGTCAAAGGAGGGCTGGGTTGGGTTAGTTGTACTGTGGACCTCCTATTCTCCTGTGAACCTGCTGCCTTCCAGTAGGCCCTTGGCCAGAGCCCATCCAAAGCAGTGCTACAAGGCTGGCAGGTGCAAGCAGCCCCAACATGGACCAGCACCACTCCAAAGTGACTCCTGCTCTGGGTAGAGGGGAAGATAAACACACATACCAGTTTGAGTGCAGCCCCAGCAGAGGGCTAGGGGCAGACATCTGGTCTGACTGCAAGCCCTGTCTGCCAAGAAAAGCTTCTCTGGGAACAACACAGGGAAAGTGCCCTGAAAGTCCGTGATCCTGCCTCTCTGGCATATGCCTGGCCTGATTCAACTCAAGCCCAAGGCAGCCCCAGACTGGCCCACTAACAACACCAGGGACCAAACCCCACCCACAATAGGCCAAGAGCTATTGCAGTCAACTGGACCAAAGGAAAAAGCAGCTCAGCCACAACAGTAGGGTGCGTACAACAAAGAGGAAAGACTCCTCAAGTGCCAGGTTCTGGTGAACAGGAGTCACTGCACTGCAGGGCACTGGAGGACCTCTCCTTCACAAGGCTCCTACTTTCAAAAGCAGGAGTTGTAACTGACTTTTCCTAATACATAGAAACAGACCCAGAAGGACAAAATGAGGAGACAGGAATATGTCCCAAACGAAAGAATAAGACAAAATCATAGCAACAGAGCTAAACAAAACAGAGAAAAGAAATACGGCTGATAGAGAATTTAAAGTAATGGTCATAAAGATACTCACTGGACTTCAGAAAAGAGCGGAAGATCTCAGTTGAGACCCTTAAAGAAAAGATAAAAACCATAAAAAAGAACCACAGATGAAGAACTCAATAACTGAAATTAAAAATACACAAGATGGAATAAATACTAGACTAGAGGAAGCAGAGGAACAGATCAGCAACCTGGAGGACAGAGTAATAGAAAGCAATCAAGCTGAAGAGGAGAGACAACAAAATAATTAAAAAGGAAAACAGACTTAGGGAACTCAGTGACACCAATAAGCCTAATAACATTTGCATTATAGGGATCCCAGGAGGAGAAGAGAGAGAGAAGGAAGCAGAAAATGTATCTGAAGATATAATAGCTGAAAACTTCCTAAATTGGGGTAAGAAACAGAAAAAGTGATCCAGGAGGCACAGAGAGCCCCCAACAAAATCAACCCAAGGAGGTCAACACCAAGATGGATATTAATTGAAAATAACAAAAAGTAGTGAGAAAGGGAGAATTTTAAAAGCAGCAAGAGAAAAGAAAAACCATTACATACAAGGGAAACCCCATAAGGATATGAGCTGATTTTTCAGAAACTTTGCAGACCAGAAGAAAGTGGCTTGATATATTCAAAGTGCTGAAGGAAAAAAACCTGGAGCCAAGAATACTCTATCCAGCAAGGCTATCATTAAGAATAGGAGGAGAGAGTTTCTCAGACAAGCAAAAGTTAAAGGGATTCATCACCACTGAACCAGCCCTACAAGAAATGTTAGAGGGGAGTCTTTGAGTGGAAAGGAAAGACCATAAGCAAGAGTATGAAATGTAGGAAGCACAAAAGCAGCAAACCTAAGTATACATGTAAAACCCCGTCAAGGGAGTCCCAAAATAAAAGGACGTCACCATATTCCTAAAACATGGGAGTGAAGTTGAGGAGAAAAGAATGGGTTCATATTAAGTGACCATCAATTTAATATAGACTGCTGTGTGTATAAGATGTTACATATAAACCTGATGGTAACCACAAATCAAAAACCAGTAATAGGGGTGCCTGGGTGGCTCAGTCAGTTATGTATCTGACTCATAATTTCAGCTCAGGTCATGATCTCAGGGTCGTGAGATAAAGCCCACACTACCACATACTCCCACCCCTGGTGAGGCTCTGTGCTCAGTGGGTAGATATATTTTTTTTAGACTGAATTGATTTTAGATGAAATCCCTATCATAAATAGATTACATTAAGTAATCTCTGCTTGAGATTCTCTCCCTCCCTCTGCTCTTCCCCCCACCAGCTCATGTTCTCTCTCCCTAAAATAAATAAATCTTTTTTAAAAACCCAGTAATATGCAAAAAATAAAAAGGAATTCAAGTATATTACTAAAGAAAGCCAGCAAACCATAAGAGAAGAGAGAAGAGAAGAAAGGAACAGAGAAGAACCATAAAACAAGTAACAAAATGGCAGTAAGTACATACCTATAAATGATTACTTTGAACTAAACATTCCAATCAAAAGACATAAGATTATGGAATGGATAAAAAAACAAGACCCATCTATATGCTGCCTATAAGACACTCATTTCAGACCTAAAGACACATGCAGATGGAAAGTGAGGGGATGGAAAAGCATTTATCATGCAAATGGAAGTGGAAAAAAAAAAAAGCTGGGGTAAGGATGCCTATATTAGAAAAAAAAATAGACTTTAAGACAAAGACTATAACAAGAGACGAAGATACTATATCATAAAGGGAACAATCCAACAAGAAGATAGAATAATTGTAAATAATTATGCATCCAATATGGGAGCACCCAAATACATAAAGCAGTTAATAACAAAGAAGTAATTGATGGTAATACAATAATTGTAGGGTATTTTGACACCCCACTTACATCAACAGACTGATCCAAGCAGAAAATCAATAAGGAAAGAGTGGCTTGGAATGACACACTGGCCCAGATGGATCTAACAGATATATTCAGAACATTCCATCCGAAAACAGCAGAATACACGTTCTTTTCAAGTGTAAATGGAACATTCTCCAGAAAAAATCACCAATTAGGCCGCAAAACAAATTTCAACAAATTCAAGAAGATCAAAGTCACACCATGCATCTTTTTTCAACCACAAGGCCTGAAAATAGAAATCAACCACATGAAAAAAGCTGAAAAGAACATAAATACATGAAGGTTAAATAACATGCTGCTAAGCAATGAATGGGTCCATTAAGAAATCAAATAGGAAATAAGAAAATGTATGTAGACAAATGAGAATGAAAGCATAATGGTCCAAAATCTTCAGGTACTGCAAAAGCAGTTCTAAGACGGAAGTTTATAGCAATACAGACCTACCTTAAGAAAGAAAAAAAATCTCAACCTAACATTACACCTAAAGGAGTTAGAACAGATCAAACTTAAAACCAGTAGAAGAAAAGAAATAATAGATTAGGGCAGAAATAAATGAAAACTAAAAAAGAAAAAAATAAATGAAACCAAGATATGGTTCTTTGAAAAGATCAACAGAATTGATAAGCCTCTACCCAGATTCAAAACAAAACAAAACTCAGAAATGAAAGAGTAGTAACAACCAAAACCACAGAAATATAAGAGAATATTATTAAAAATTATATGCCAACAAACTGGACAGCCTAGAAGAAATGGGTAAATTACTAGAAACATAGAACCTCACAAAACTGAATCAGGAAGAAATAGAAACCTTGAACAGACCAATTACCAGCAATGAAACTGAATCAGTAATCAAAAAATTCCCAACAAACAAAAGTTCAAGACCAGACAGCTTCACAGGTAAATTCTACCAATTATTTAAAGAAGAGTTAGTACCTATTCTTCTCAAATGACTCCAGAAAAATAGAAGAGGAAGGAAAACTTCCAAATTCATTCTATGAGAGTAATACCCTGAAACAAAAAACAGATACAAATGCTACAAAAAAAAAAAAGGGGAACTACAGGCCAATATCTCTTATGAACTTAGATGCAAAAATCCCCAAGTAAAACATTAGCAAAATGAATTCAACAGTGCATTAAAAAAATCATTCATCACAATCAAGTGGGATTTATTACTGGGATGCAAGGGGAGGTTCAATATTTGCAAATCAGTCAACATGATATATCAACAAGAGAAAGGATAAAAACCATGTAATTTCAATAGATTGGGAAAAAGCATCTGACAAAGTACAACCTGCATTCATGATGAACATATCTCAACATAACAAAGGACATATAAGAAACCCACAGGTAACAACGTACTCAATGCAGAAGAGTTTTTCCTCTAAAATCAGGTACAGGACAAGGATGTTCACTGTGACTTTTATTAAACCTAGTACTGGAAATACTAGCCACAGCAATCAGATAAGAAAAAGGAATAAAAGGCATCCAAAATCGTAAGGAAGAAGTAAAATTTTCACTATTTGCAAATGACATGATACTATATAGAGAAAACCCTAAAGACTCCACCCCCAAAAATTCTAGAACTGATAAATGAATTCAGCAAGGTCACAGGATAAAAAAATCAATGTATCTAAATCCTTTGCATTTCTATACACTACTAATGTAGCAGAAAGAGAAAGTAGGAAAACTGATATATAATTGCACCAAAAATAAAATATCTAGAATGAACTTAACCAAGGAGTTGAAAGATCTATACTCTGAAAAGTATAAAACACTGATGAAAGAAACTGAAGATGACACAAATGAATGGAAAGATACCGCATACTCCTGGATTGGGGGAGCAAATATTATTAAAATGTCTATACTCCCCAAAGCATTCTACAGATTTAATGCAATCCCTATCAAAATACCAACATTTTTCACAGAAGTAGAATAAATAATCCTAAAATTTGTATGAAATCATAACAGACCACAAGTAGCCAAAGCAGTCTTGAAAAAGAACAACAGAACTGGAAGTATCACAATCCCAGATTTCAGGATATGCTACAAAGCTGTGGTAATCAAAATAGTATGGCACAAAACAGATATATTAATCAATGGAACAGGATAGAGAGCCCAGAAATAAACCTTTGATTATATAGTCAATTAATGTTTGATAAAGCAGGAAAGAATATGCAATGAGAAAAAGTCTCTTCAACAAATAGTGTTGGGGAAACCGGACAGCTACATGCAAAATAATGAAGCTGGGCACTTTCTCACACCATACACACAAACTCGAAATGGGTAAAACAGAGATGTGAGACCTCGAACCATAAAAATCCTGGAAGAGAGCAGAGGCAGTAATTGCTCTGACATTGGCCATAGAAGCATTTTTCTAAATATGTCTCCTGAGGCAAGGGAAATAAAAAGTAATCTATTCAGACTATACCAAGATTAAAAGTTTTTGCAAAGTAAAAGGAATAATCAAGAAACTAAATGACAACCTACTAAATGGGAGATGTTTGCAAATGCACCTATCCAATAAAAGGTTAGTATCCAAATACATTAAAAAAAAAAAACACAGGGGCGCCTGGGTGGCACAGCGGTTAAAGCGTCTGCCTTCGGCTCAGGGCGTGATCCCGGCGTTCCGGGTTCGAGCCCCACGTCAGGCTCCTCCTCTATGAGCCTGCTTCTTCCTCTCCCACTCCCCCTGCTTGTGTTCCCTCTCTCGCTGGCTGTCTCTATCTCTGTCGAATAAATAAATAAAAAATCTTTAAAAAAAAAAAAAACACAACTCAACAACAAAAACACAAATAATCTGATTAAAAATGGGCAGAAGACATGACGGTGTTTATCCAGACAAGACATCCAGATGGTCAACAGTCAAATGAAAAAATGCTCAACATCACTCAGCATCAGGGGATATCATCTCAAACCTGTCCGAATGGCTAAAATTAGAAACATGAGGAGTAACAAGTTTTGGTGAGGATGTGGAGAAAAAGGAACCCTTGTGCACTGTGGGTGGGAATGCAGGTTGATGCAGCCATGGAAAAAAGTATGGAGGTTCCTCAAAGAATTACCATAAGATCCAGTAATGCCGCTACTGGGTCTTCACCTATAGAATACAAAAACACTGATTCAAAAAGATAAATGCACCCTTTTGGTTATTGCAGCATTATTTACAACAGACAAATTATGGAAGCTGCCCAAGTGTCCATTGATAGATGAATGGATTTAAAAAGATGTAATATATATATATATATATATATATATATATATATGTATGTATGTATATATATACACACACATACATATATGTGTGTATTACATGTAATATGTGTGTATATGTAATTGTGTGCATACATAATATGTAAGTTATGTGTAATGTGTGTGTATATTATGTGTAATATGTGTGTATATTATGTGTAATGTGTATGTGTGATGTGTGTGTATATTATGTGTATATATAATATACATTATATACACACAATGTAGTAAAAAGATAAAGATGTAATATATATGTAATATATATCATATGATATTGATATTGATATATATGTATATATATACACATAGACACACAATGTAGTATTTCTCAGCCATAACAAAGCATGGAATCTTTCTGTTTGCAACCATGTGGATGGATCTGGAGAGTATAACGCGAAGTGAAATAAATCAGTCGGAAAGACAAACACTGTATGATTTCACTCATGTGGAATGTAAGAAGCAAATCCAAAAAAAAAAAAAAAAACCCACAAAAAACAGAAAACAGACTCTTACTTATAGAGAACAAACTGGTGGCTACCAGAGGGGAGGCTGGTGGGGGGATGAGTGAAACAGGTGATGGAGACAAAGAGTACACTTACCATGATGAGCACTGCGTAATGTATAGAATTGTTGAATCACTATATGATACACCTGAAACTAACACTTTTTAAAACTGTACTGGAATTTTAAAAGAACAAAAAAGTAATTTCAAAATTAACTTAAAATGTTTCTATAAATTAGAGCTAGAACCATTACTGGGTTCTGGGTGTTAAGAACCTACGGGCTCAAGTAGGTCCAGCGCCTGGCCCTAATTACTACTGAGAGTGGACTCATTCATCTGCACCCCACCCTGACCGTGGCCTGTGCTTCCTCTCCCACACTGCAGTTATCCAGTTACACGGCCAACAGCTGGGGACTGAAAGTTAAGAGCTGCCAAAGTTGGGCTTCAGTGATTAATGGGAAAGTGAGATGGGGGCTCAGGATCCCCTTAACCTTCTCTGAAATTTCCCTTCTGGAACTGGGACTCATAAAACCTGCCTGCAAGTAAGGTTCCAGGCCAGAACACCCTTTCTAGACTTTGGCAAGTAGTGCCTGATCTCTCAGCGTTTTATGATTAAAAGATGGGCAAATCCTTTGCTTTGTGGAAGGCATTGGGGGAGTATTCCTATGAGAATCAGGTCCCCGGTCCATGAAGGGCTCCTTTGGTGCATTTAGCCAAGCTAAGCCACCAGAACCAGACACAACTTTCTTTATTCTCTTCAGCACCAAGCCTACAGAACCGTCGCTATCCATCCATGGCAAGGATCCATTCCATGACCATCGAGGCTCCCATCACAAAGGTGAGTGGCAGCTGCCGCCTCCACTCTGCAATCAGGGCTACCCGGCGCTGGGGTAATTTCTGGAGATAGTGATGAATGACTTACTACTGACACCATAGAGAGGAAACAGATATTAAATAAACACATAAATAAATTTGTACTTATAAATTGCAATGACTGTTAGTAAGGGTTCTTAGGGTTCTAACAATAGGGTTCTAAAAGAAAATTAGAGTACGGCCCTATTTATGTTGGGTGAGGTGATTAGGGAGAACTCTCTGTAGAGGAAATAATGTTTGAAGTAAGAACTGAAGCATGCAAGGATGGTAGAAGAAGAGGTGGGAGAAGAGAATTCTGGACAGCAAGCACATCAAGGGAAGAAGCAAAGAGATAAGAAAAGGGGGATTGGAGTATTTGAAGACCTGAAAGAAAGTGTGGGTGGCTAGAGCTTGGAGACTTGGCGGGGGGGCGGGGAGAGAAGATGGTGACACGAAGCTGCCAGGAAGGGTTCATATTTTAGTTCTGTGCAGAAGAAATCACTGAAGAGTTTCAAGTGGGGGAGAGACATGATCAAGTAAGTTTATTGAAAAGAACACCCAGCTGCCATGAAGAGAATGGACTAGAAAATGGCAAGAATGAAAGAGAAGAGGCCAGTTACAGGCTTTTCCAGAATTCCAGGCCAAGAAGTGATGTTAATTGGACTAGAGTTACAGCAGTGGAGATAAAAATAAATAGATGAGGAAATATTTAGGGGTAGAATCAATTTAACTTGGTGATGAGTGACATTAGGAAAGTGGACAGAGAAATGGGGAAAACCGTTTGTCAGCTGGGACTTTCCAGGTTTTGGCTTTGAGCACAAGTGGACACGAGTATTGTTTTGCTCCAGTGTAGAAACCAGAGAAGGAGCTCTTGTCTTTGATTTTTCGTTCTGTTTGTTCACTTGCTTACTTTGGGGAGAAGTGAGCAATATCATGAATTTAGTTTGGGACACGTAAGTTAGGTATTTCAGCAGCTGGGTGGGCAGTTGACTATACAAACGTGTATAGTTTGTATACACATTTGAGAGTCCTTGGCATGTGGGTCATATGGGTCCCAAATCATGGAAACAGCTTGTCTCTGGAAGGACTGGAGAGAGAGAGAAGCCCAGCACCAGTCTCCAAGGAGCTGCAACCTGTAGAGAGAGCTAGAGAAGTATCGGCAAAGGAGTGGGAGAAAATGTAGCCTCCGAGGTGGGAGCACCACCAGGAGAGGGGGATGAATGGCTCGCCGCAGGAAGAATGGACCGGTTCCATGGAAACACGGATCATTTTGAACAATAAAATGTGTTACCAACTGGTTTCTTACTGTTTACAGGCATACGTTTAACTTTTGGGAATTAGAATCCTAATATCCTCAAATTTATTCTTTCTCTCTTTACTTCATTAGGTTATAAATATAATCAATGCAGCCCAAGAGAACAGCCCCGTCACAGTAGCAGAAGCCTTGGACAGAGTTTTAGAAATTTTACGGACCACAGAACTGTATTCCCCTCAGCTGGGTACCAAAGATGAAGATCCCCACACCAGCGATCTTGTTGGAGGCCTGATGACTGTGAGTGAGGAGGAAAACCCAGAAATGCAGGGGAAAGACATGAAGTGCCCTCCAGGGTACACAGAATATGTAACACAGAAACTGGTGCTTATAGTTGCAGAAACACCTGTCGTGTGGGCTAACATCAGTATAACCAGAAGCATCTGCATCAGAATTTATGGGTAATATGTGCGGTGTAATTCAAGGAATTCTTGAATTTATCTTTCCATGAAGCTAACTGGCCACAGCAATGGGAGACAGTCCTTCAGAATCCTCGTTACCATAAAGAGCAGTAGGCAGTTGATCGAGGGTGAGGTAGGCACAGTGGAGCCGGTATTGATGTCTTCCCCTCGACCTGGGGCAGTATTGGATTGAGGGTGATAGCTGAGTTCCCTTGGACTGCAGGCTCTTTGTATCACGAAACTGTTGTACTTAGACCACAGCACTAGTTCCCAAAAATCCTATAGAATCCTTTCTTTAAATCAAAGCTTATATAGAAGTTCCCTTTAGAATCCATAAAGGCAGAGCTGAGCTGTTCTGGCAACAAAGGGTGAGGGGAGGAGGGATGTACCCCTGCCAGCTCGCCAAGACCACCATCTCTAACCACCGAGAGCAGCTGATTTCTAAGGACTCCTGTGTTCTCATGTGTTTGCTGTGATCTATTTGGTAGTAATCATCCTCTCTCAGCAAGTGACTCCAGGAGTCATCTATGTGTTTTACTTTGGAAGGTTCTGTCCAGCCCTGTCACCAAATGCTGGGTTGACTGGCTTTATAGTCCATTCTCCTTGTTCCTGCTGTGAAGGTCATTAATGAGCCTGTAATTTGAGTGACCTCCTGTTGCTTTCCTGTCCCCGGGCTGGCCTTGGTTGTCCCATCCCAATGCAGTGTAGACTTCAGCCCTGGAGAACACTGAACACTGAGAGTTACCTACCCTCCTTCCCCCTGTTGGCGTACCATCTTGTGGTTCCTCTGCAGGTAAGGCTGTGAGGAACCAGTGTAGGGTTCCACCTACTTTTATTTGGTTTTAGGGAACCAGAAAAAGAAAGACAAAGCAAAAACAGTACCTTGTGATACCACCTTACAGGCAAGACAGTTGTAGCCATTGTTACTTAGCTATTGATAGCGTTTTAAAAATTAAGATCTTGGCCTAAAGATCCAAGGAGTGAATTTAGGGGAGTCCTTCATTAATACTTATAAATTTTTTAAAAGACTTATTTATTTACTTTAAAGAGGGGGAGCACACGAGCAGTGCGGGGGGCAGGAGAGAGAGAAGCAGACTCCCCACTGAGCACAAAGCCCTACGTGGGGCTCGATCTCAGGACCCTAAGATCATGACCTGAGCCAAAATCAAGAGTCGGGGGCTTGGGGCACCTGGGTGGCTCAGTTGGTTGAGCATCTGCCTTCGGCTTGGGTCATGATGCCAAGGTCCTGGGATAGAGCCCTGGGTTGGGCTCCCCTTGGGAGCCTGCTTCTCTGCCTGGCACTATGCCTACTTGTGTGCACGCTCTCTCTTGCTCTCTGTCAAATAAATAAATAAAATCTTTAAAAAAAAAAAAAAGTTGGAGGTTTAAGTGACTGAGCCACCCAAGCACCCCTTTTCAATAATACTTTAAAACTTAGCGCACTTTCTAGAGAAACAATTATAAATTACTTTTAAGCAAAGATCTAAATAATTAGGTTCTCAAGGGTAGAAATCAGAGGGAAGGAAAAGGAGATGCAGGAACATCTGGGGCCTAGTTTAAGAGCCTAGTAAATGGAGATCATTGGAATTTTTTCCACTCTCTTAGGCTGTTCCCCACCAAAGATCTCAAATCCAGAAACTCTTCTTTAAAAGGCTAGTTGCAATGCCCTTGTTGCAAAACAGAAAATACAGTTGGGAAAAAATGTAGATATTGGTCAAATATCAGCCCACCCTTTTCAAGTCATCTTTACATTAAATCATCCCCCAAAATGTGGCCCATGACTTTGGTTCCCCAATATGTAAATGTGAGAACACAAGAATAACACAGTTCCTTTAAGGGTAAGTGGGGTCCCTTCAAAATAACCCACATCCAAAAGCAGGGCCCCTTCAGTAATTGCACAAATGTGCTTCAAGATGCCAGAAGACAAAGATGGCGTGAGACAAAAGGCAACCGAGACATCAGGTGTGAAACCTGAATGAAGTCCTATCTATTTTATTCTCAGTTCTCCATCTCCTGGGGCTAATAGCTGTGGAAGGGAGAATATCCTCTGTCTTGTAGAAACTGTTCTCATTTAATTTTGAGCTTCAACTTGGAGTTCCAGATTGGGTTGTTAAGGATGCAGGTCTCTTAGACTAATGGAAGAAATGAAAGAAAAATGCTAAGAGCATGGAAAGCACACTTCTAACAGTAGCTTTCTTCATTCCAGGATGGCTTGAGAAGGTTGTCAGGAAACGAGTATGTATTCACTAAGAGTAAGTTGTCATCTGTCCACATTACGGTGATAACTGGTCTCCAACTTGGGCCTTCCACTGTGTTGGGAGTATTGTTTGGGGAGGGTCCTGGTGTTACTTTCTGTTGGTCTCACTGGAGTTCACGGCCTCTGTGGTCTGCATTTGAAACCAGGTCTCCTCATAAAAATTACTTCTTTGAGCACTGAGAATTGCAGATCTTTGTACATTTAAACACAGTTAAATGGAATAATTTATTTTCATTTCTTGTTGGGGGATCTGGAAGTTTCATAATGTAAGAGAAGAACCCCGATGTGAAAAATCTTCCTACCCGTAGAAGTTCAAGGCTTCCTTTCTAGTAGTAACCATGAAGATGATGACAGATGCTCAGGGGCACTCAAGATTCTGCAATTAACCAGCCTCCCCAACCCCGTCTGTTTGCTCAGATGTGCACCAGAGTCACAGTCACCTTGCGATGCCAATAACCATCAACGATGTCCCCCCTTGTATCGCTCAATTACTTGATAATGAGGAAAGTTGGGAGTTCAACATCTTTGAATTGGAAGCTGTTACACATAAAAGGTATGTGGCTTCTCTGGCTGCAGGTGGGGAAAGATTGATGGCCACGCTCAAGACTTTCACATCTGGAAACTTTGAGGGAGACGTGAGTTCTTGCCACAAGAAACTTCACAGGTTCTACCTGTCATGCCATGCTGGAATGTCGAACAAGCAGAGACTGTGGGCCCTGAGTGAGCTCCTTTATGGAGACAGAGTGGGTAAGATGTGGGATTAGCCTGGTGATGACCGAGGATGAGGACTTATCACGTGTCCTTTTCAGATTTATCCAGGTCATTCCTTTGTGCTAGTGACCCAAGAGTTCCAGGTACTCTCAGCCCCAAACTGTTGAAGTTCCACGTTACAAAATGAGTTTGAGAGCACCACAGACTGGACTTTGGATCTGTCCGGGAGGCAGGGAAAGATTGATTAACTCAGACGTCTTCTATAGTAGAAGGCGGCTTTCTCCTGGGGCTGTTGGTGTATGGGACGTGAGTGCTTCTCACCTGTACAGAAGTAACATGACTGTAAATGATAGCACTTTGCAGAGACCATTGTCCTTAGACTCAGTAGATGCAAAGGACGTGCAGAGCTTATGTGGAAGTAGAGATGGAGAGAGACTATCCGGGATCTATCTTGGCTGGCCTTCACTGAAGGCCGTACGACTTAAAGACAATCTAGAAATTGTATGTACTGATCGCCAGGAGGCACCTAGTTATAAAGAAATGACCGATGAGATGTCCTATCCCCTTCTAATTTGGGGAGGGGATATCTTTATGCCCTCATGCATGTGAAGTAAAACAGCTCAAGAAAAATGTCTCTATTCCCCAGTGTCATCAAAGAAAGCAGTCTCTAGACCAGTGAACACAATGAATCAGGGTTTGTTTTCCTGTTTTCCAGGCCATTGGTTTACCTGGGCTTAAAGGTATTTTCTCGGTTTGGAGTATGTGAATTTTTACACTGCTCTGAAACTACTCTTCGGGCCTGGCTCCAAGTGATTGAAGCCAACTACCACTCCTCCAATGCCTACCATAACTCCACCCATGCCGCCGATGTCCTGCACGCCACTGCTTTCTTCCTTGGAAAGGAACGAGTGAAGGTACATCCAAGAGCTCAATCTTACTAAATATATGAGGCAAATAGCTCATTGATTTATATATATAAACTGCAACCAATCTGACAGTTTTGAGTTATCAGATTAACTGGTCATGTTGGTGGTGTAAAGACAGGGCCTTTTCCCTCCCCCAGATGCCTAAAGTAATTATTGATGTCACTGCAGAGACTCCTTTGCATGCCTGGTCGATTCATGAACCCATTCTCCAAGTATTCACAAGGAGCCCTTTGTTGAGGGATGGAGGACAGAACTTAATTATTACAGCAAATGGTTACTCGGTCTAGAGGTTACATTTTAGGATCCGAATTTGGCCAGTGGCGTATTATAATCCAGACAGTAATGAGCCATCCCACATTTTACTGATCATATATATTTATGTGTGTGTGTGTGTTGTGTAGGTGTGAATGTGTGTATCATATATTGATGACTTACAGAATTCTGAGAGAGTTCCATGTCCCTTAATCTTACTTAGACGTCAGTAGTGTCATGTACAGGTGCTGATTTATAGGACAGCCCTATGCACACCCCACATACAGCTGGCAAGAGCTCCCCTTCTCCCCTCCTTCCCAACTACCCTCACTTGCACAGTGAAGCTTATAATTCTTTTGTTACAATTAGAACTGAAGCTTGAAACGTAGATGCCCCTGGGAGAATTGCTATTTAGAGACTGAAATTCATATCAATCTGCAATGGCCTGACATGAGATCATTTCCTTATTCTGAAGACCCTGGGTACACAGAAGAGTGGCAGTGGGTCAGCTATAGGGGGAGCAAAAATGGCACCAAAATGGGGAGAGTTTGCCAAAGCTGATCTTGGTATTCACTTCAATCATCAACAAAGTAAGGAATGTGGTCCAAGAGTGATGCTTTTGAAGATCTTTATCACCTACGGTTAAAAAAGGTGACATGAGCCTATGTTTGTATAGCCCTTTCTTGGAGGAGCCATGGCACCTCCAGATCCCTCCTCCAGGCTCTCGGTCCTCCACGATACGGTGCGTGAGACACAGCACTGCCGAGGCCACACCCTGCCAGTGGAGGATAAGACCTGCAGCATTAATGCCAAGACCAAAGAATGGCAGCCCCTGCAGCCTAGAGTAGGAGATGAACCTCACTTAAGCAGAACCACTCTAGAAAAAGAGAGATTAAATGCTTGATAAGTCAGGGAGTTCTCGGTCACTTTATCATCTCTTACTCTCCTTCCCCTAAGAATTTTTCTTTAAACTGTGAGTTCTGCTAGCGTCTTCAAAATCTGAATGAATTTCTCAAATAGCAAAAGAAACAAGGCTAAGACTTTAATACACTTCAAATTCAAAAGACATATTCTAATTCTGACAGTCTTGCCAGAGAATCAGAAAATGTAGAACTGCAAGAAACCTTGGAGAATTGGGCTGGAAGGGGGGCTTTTGAGCTCAGAGATTTAGTTACTTTTACTTCTCTGTGTGTGTGTGTGGTTTGTGCCGTGCCCAGTAAACTGTCAACTCCATCAGTGCGGAAAGCACGCCAGTGTGGTTCATCAGTGTAGTGCCAGCACTCGACTAGCTGGAACCCAGTAAGTCCACACTCAATGATTACTGAACGATCTCTTACATGCTAGTAGCCCTTTAATAACCTCCTAAAACCATAATCTGAGAAAACAGCTGTATGCCCTTACGCTCTGGTTTGTGTTCTCAGATTACGTAACAAGAGCTCACGAAAGGTCTCCCTTTGCCTTTGCCATCTGCTAGCCTAGAGCTGAATTTTGTTTTTAACTGCAAGAGCTGCCTTAACCTTAGTTGTCCTGGGAAAATTCTTTCTCTTATCCTTGATTCTCTTGTTCTGCTTGGCGCTAATCCTTTAACCTTTGTATGAAGAGTTTTGATGTATTTGTGCTATTTACTGCCATTCTCTCACTCTTCCTGTAAGCAAGCAGATAAAATAATACTTGTGATCACAGGCCGCTCTATGCTGTCTCCGCTCATAGAAAAGTGTCATAGCAATACCACAGGGCAAGCATTTGAAAAAGCCTGTTTGGCTTCTTCCTGCAAAGAACTGGAGTGAATGGGTGCTGGGAAGAGAACGTAGGCATCCGTTGTAATGTACCTGTCACGTATCACAGCTCAGATTTCTGTTTCCCTGCGCTAGGCTGCGGAGTGTCTGATGTATCCTAGGTGGCCCCTCAACTTCTAGGGAACCAGAGAAGGCTCATCAGGCTAAGAAAATATTCTGATAATCCCATCCCTCCCGAGGGACAGATGAGTGTAGGTCTCTGACATCCGGTGGATAACATTCCACCTTCCCTCCCCGCGGCCCCAGGGAAGCCTCGATCAGCTGGATGAGGTGGCAGCGCTGATTGCCGCCACAGTCCACGATGTGGATCACCCGGGGAGGACCAACTCGTTCCTGTGCAACGCAGGCAGTGAACTGGCTGTGCTCTATAACGACACTGCTGTCTTGGAGAGTCACCACACCGCCCTGGCTTTCCAGCTCACAGTCAAGGACAGCAAATGCAACATTTTCAAGAATATCGACAGGTTTGTTGCGCTTGGGTTCTTACGCTCAGCTTTGTGAAGTGTAAGTGGGAAATTCCATTTTCCCTAACTTCTCCAAGTACTTAGCTGCTTCGTGGGGTAAGGAAAAGGAGATATATCAATAGTTGGACCATTGTATCAGACAATAAAATACTCATCTTGCCCTTATAAGCTTACCTGTACTTTTCAGACTTTTATCTTTGACTTTCTTTTTATTTTTTTAAAGATTATTTATTTATTTATTTCACAGCCAGCGAGAGAGGGAGCACAAGCAGGGGGAGTGGGAGAGGAAGAAGCAGGCTCCCATCGGAGGAGCCTGATGTGGGGCTCGATCCCAGAATGCCGGGATCACGCCCTGAGCCGAAGGCAGACGCTTAACCACTGTGCCACCCAGGCGCCCCTATCTTTCTGACTTTCATTTGGTTTTCAGTGGGTTCATGGGCACATTTCACATAACCACAAAATACTTACACATGTTGACTGTCTTACTAGTAAGTGCAACAGATATTTTTACCCTCCCAGGAGGACATCCCACCTTTTGTATAACTCAAGGAAAATGCATCCTTCCTCATCTTTCCCCAGTTCAATGTTTGCCACTTAAAAACCTAACTCATGAGGAGATAGTGTTGTTCTACAGGTCCCAGCAGAGTTGTCAGAGCCCAAAAGGTTGGGCAGGTTTCCCCCTTCCTGGCTGTTGTGCTCCGGTCTGGGCAGAGTGGGCCGGCTGGGAACAGACAGGAGCAATTCCTGTTGGCTGCCCTAACCCTGCAGTCAGGCTACGGCTGCTTCCCACAAAGCAGCAGCCAGGCTGGAGAGCAGACTTCTCCAGGGGCAAGTATACACAGAGCGGAGCTCACTCTGGCGTCAGGGACCATGCCTCAACATGAACCTAACACTTCGGTTTCCAGAAACCTGAGAAAACATGGAGACCAGTTAGTCCACCTTCAGGAAGTTTCATCAGTGTCAAGGACTGTTTTTAGAACTTTAACTGGAAGAATTTTCTCTAAGAGCAATTTTACTCAGCTCTCCGTTCTGGCTGCTGGAAGTTAGAAAAAGATTATAGGAACTGGAGAGTAATTTTGGGCAGGTTTATTGCTCCATGCATTACAACTTCTATCTAATTTAGAGAATTACTTATTCATGGGAAATCATTATTCCAATGCCATCATCTAAAGAAGTACTGACAATTCTCTGTAATAAAATCACCAGTGTCTGAGCCGACTGCAGTGGGGACAGTCATCAGGTTGCTGCGCCAGTCTGGCCGGGAAGGAACTTGTCATTTCCTCCCACCTCGCTGTTTTTATGTTGCCACGGGAAGGTAGAAGGAAACCACTTTGTAAAGTAAGTGCCAACTATGTGACATCTCTCCCTCACACACACACACACACACACACACACACACGTCCTACAAGGAAGGGTCAGCTGCACTGGGGACAATGGAATGGCATGGAGTCCCGGCTTACCGGGAAGAGGAGCAGGTAAACTGCTTTATGATCTGCACTCCTTTCTCAACTCCGTGCTCCCAGCTTCCACCCACACTGTGGAAGTGTGGTGAAATGGTGGCAGAACAGTTCTGATTCTGGACCTGATATGAACAAGGCTCTATGTCTTCTGGTTATTTTAGGAACCATTATCGGACACTGCGCCAGGCTATTATTGACATGGTGTTAGCAACGGAGATGACCAAACACTTTGAACATGTGAACAAATTTGTGAACAGCATCAATAAGCCAATGGCAGCTGAGGTAAGCATTTCCTCCGAAATAAGATACATCAGAGTATTATTTCCATTAGAGGCTACTCTGGCCTCAACGCACTTTCTCTTTGTCCTGAATACAAGGTAGTTATCTGTTCAGAGTTGGTAAAGAAGGGCTGGAAATACTGGCCACAGTGTCCACAGTTATCCTGAGCTCCTTGGGAGAAAGGTCCTGAAATAAGGCCCATGGTGACAGGAGGAGGTAGGCCCAAAGAATGAGAGAGGCCTGCAGACAGCAGAGGCTAGCCTAAATGGTGGTATTTTAGAGGATCCAAAGCCCTAATTCTCTGTCATCTGAGACCTCAAAAGCGGCTAGTTTAAGAGAGACAAATCAAGAAACACTCTTAACTACAGGGCACGAACTGGTGGTGGGCAGAGGGGATGTGGGTGGAGGGAAGGGAGAATAGGGAAGGGGGATAAAAGAGCAACGTATACAACTGTTTGTTTCGGGTGTATAATATAGTGATTCAACACTGTCTACTAACTATACTGGAATTAGAATAACTCAAATCAATAAATACAATAGAAGCTGAAATTTAATATTAGGGGGAAAAGTGGATGTTTTAAAGAACTACATTGCTGCTGACTTGCATTAAAAACATCAGTACCTAAAGACTCCAGAGTGCAATGGTGAGTGCTAGCTGAAAACAAAACACTTGTCATTTTTCCTTTTCAAAATTTACTGATACACCCTAGTCCTGCCTTAAGGCCCTCCAAACTTGGGTTTTAGAAACATGCACAGAAGGTTCACGTCTCTATTGTTTAAAGTGGTATCAACTGACCTCCGAAACCATGAAGCTGCTCCAGCCGTGTGAAATCAGGAAAGCCTTCTGCTCATTTCCATTGAGAAGAGGTTGCATGTGTAGCTGGATGATGAATGGCTGTCTTAAAAGTAATGTGATCAGTAAGGAGACTGTGTAGGACCCACCACATGACCAGCGTAGCTGGAGGGACAGTGTCCACCTCACCTGGTCTACTTCATCCCCCAACGGTCCCACAGCGTAATGCCAGGGCCCTCTCTTTCCAGGGACTGACTTTGGGGGTAAGGATCTGGGGAATCAGGAGGGAAAATTTATACAGAATTTAGAGTTGAGGAAAGTCACCCATCAAAATAAGCTCCCAACTCTGTGTCAAGATTTATTATTTATCAGTGTCTACTGTAAGCAGTATCAAAAGAATAACCCTCAGAACTTAATTTTCTGTCCACTGATGGTTTAATAGATAGGTCTAGTCTCAAAACAAAAACTCTTAAAATGTCACACAGTTTTGCAGCTTGCAGAGCTCTGGAAATCTCAAACAATTTGATGTGTTTGCAAGCAGAAACTAGCAGTCTTCCAGGTTTTGTGCCATTGGCCTGTCACTGCATTTATGTAAGCCTCCTCACAGAGCTGGCCACTTGGCTCAGGACCCCTGACATCCATCACTAGGTCTGTACTCCTGTGCAACTGGCCTTTGTAAACATGACTGAATACACCCAATCCTGCCCTGGGCCACTTTCTGCTCCGAGTCCCCCCACCCCGCCCCAGAATGTTCACGGCTCATGACTCGCCACCACTCAGAACAGCAGCCTGGAAAGCATGAGTGGACGGATGCTTTAAGAGAAAGAAAGCAGGAAGGGGTGGGACAGAAGGTCATAGGAGAGGGAGATGGCAGGCATAAGAAGTAGATAAAGAAATGATTGAAGGGTCATATGTATGTGTTCTTTCCTATCTTTAACATATTTTTTTAAACCTGGAAGTTGTTTTTACACATCCTGATAAAATTGGGAGAAACCCCTCCTTTAAAACGACATACCAAACTACTAAAAACAAAACCAAACCCTGCTTGTAACAATCACCTCTGGGGAAGAGGATGGCAGCAAAGGACTGGATGAATGGCGATAGGGAGTTTGATGTTTTAACTGCTTTTGTCTTGACTGAGGTTATTTTAGTACGAGGAGAGGTCAGTGTATTATATATGGAATTAAGGGTGGGAAAACTTGAGTCCCAGTCAGGTCTAAATGAGCCTGGGTGCTGACCATCTGATGTCAGGTCACTGTGGTCATAACATCATTTTAACCCTCATATGACCATCTGTTTTCCAGAGCGAGGGCAGCGACTGTGAATGCAACCCTACTGGGAAGAACTTTCCGGAAAACCAAATCCTGATCAAACGTATGATGATAAAGTGTGCTGATGTAGCCAACCCATGTCGCCCCCTGGACCTGTGCATCGAATGGGCTGGGAGGATCTCGGAGGAGTACTTTGCACAGGTACACTGCCTCTCTAGGGAAGCTCTACTTCTCTTCTGGAAATGGCTCCAGGTCATGGAACTCTGCAGATTTTCCAGTTGAGTAGCCATCCATTAGTAAATGAATCCTCCCTGGAAAGAAATGGCTCACCCGGCCAGAAGTAGACTTCTGGTTCCTTCAAGAGTGACTGATGTGACTGGTCACTGACCAAAGTCATTCTGGGGGAAAGGGGATAAACTGAGCCTTTGGAAGTATCTTTTCAGCATGAAAATGTTAGATCCTGAACTTCCACAAAAACTGGGCTACCATCCACTCACTTACCAGGTCGTCTCTCCACTGAGCCCTGTGGGGACACAGATAGGAGCAAGACACACTCCCACGCATGGGCAGCTCACAAACAGGAGGGGAGAGATGTAGACATGGATAGGTCCACACATCACTAAAGGAGGTATGCTAAGTGCTGAGTTCAAACAGATATGTTTCCTAGATGATTTAAAAGGAGCTTTGAGGGAACTGGTATTAAAGTTGCGTTTTTGTTTTTTGAGAAGATTTAGATATATGGAAACAGGAAAGGACTTTTGGAAGAGAAAGTATCACGTGTAAAATTAGTAAGGAAGAAAAACAGAATTTTTATAGAAGGAGAGTAGCAAGACGTAGTTCACTTTGCCAGGGTGAAGGAATTGAAGGAAAAAAATCCAGAAATTAGTAGACCGCAAGATGCCTTTTGAAATCTAGGCCTACTTCCAGGGAAGAGGCTCTGAGGACTGAGGTGCGTGTGTGTGTCACAGAAACGGAAACACACAGCCACAAGTCCTGCACTGTGGGAGGGCCGCTATGGTGGAGTGTACCAGGAAGGCCGGATAAAGAATGGCTCGTCATGTCCCAAAGGGCTAGACGGGGGGCGGGCGGTGACTAGGTAAGTCCTAAGTAAGTTAACTGCAGCTTTCAAGGCCAGGAAGAGGAGCTCCGAAATTGAAGAAAAGTAGGACAGGCAGTTCTGAGCTTGCCGGAGAGAAGGGGGTAAGAGTAAAAAACCCAAACTACTCCTTGAACAGTGGACATTTTAAAGATGCCTCATCGATTAACCTGAAATGAGCAAGCTGAGCCGAAAGCTGGTAGGAGGCCATTAATGGGCCTCCCAGGATCCACAGAGAGGGCTTAAAACCCTACTCCTAATTATTCTCTAAGTATGGGAATGGGAGAGAAGCACTTTTAAGTTATTTAATGTAAGTTCCTCGTTCAGGTGTCCTTCTCCCTAAAAGGAATGTACTGATGTTCACAAGCATTGTGGCCTAACAATCTAAAGTTAGACACGAGGCCTCTCCTCAAGCTGGCCTCTGGTTCAGCACATCACCCGGAAAAGGAGGATCTTAATATTCAGCTCAGGACACGACGGCCTTACACAAACATACACGCTCATGTATAAATACTCAGACTGACACACTACCTGAGAGAGCCACATGACAGGTACCCAAACCTGAACAATCACAGTCTGCCAGTTTCTCAAGTAAAAGTAGTGTGCCGTCACAAAGAGGCTGGTGCGGCTCAACTGCAGAAATGCTTTTCCTCAAGACAACCGAATTATGCTGTGGTCCGCAGTGTAAGGGCTTTATGTGTACTTCCCATTTTATCAAAACACGGAATTTTAAAAGGACACATACTCGAAGGTCAAAATTATTTATTAAGTTTAACAATTTCTACTGCTTCAATGAGGATATTCGTAAGTAAACTTGGCTTTTTAAACTTCAGGCTCATGGCAGTCAAGACTACGGTGACTCCTGGTACAGTTTGGTGCCAGTGTCTGGATTCATGCTGAGGCATAAGTACTTCACCCACCATCGCTTCTGCACCCTCACTGTAAATGGCAGTATTACCAGTGTCAGTACTTAGTGGTACTACTAGGACTTTGGAAACAGATCGCCGGCAAGGGGGTAAGAACCCTGAGATCAGTGCCTCAGGAGGGGCTCTGGTATAGCACAAGAGCCTTCCGAGTCAGCAGACCTGACTTGAGTCACCCCAGCCCGTCAGGTGGTTGACTTACGTAAGCCTCAGGAGCTTACTGAACCTGTCTTCGTACCTACAGTTACATGAGGACCCATTTCCTGAGTTGTTCTGAGAAATGAGATGCCACTGTGACAGCTCCTCGTGTGCCCCACCCCTCTGTGTGTTCTCATTTCTTGTAGACTGATGAAGAGAAGAGACAGGGGCTCCCTGTGGTGATGCCAGTGTTTGACCGGAATACCTGCAGCATCCCCAAATCCCAAATCTCCTTCATTGACTACTTCATAACAGACATGTTTGATGCTTGGGATGGTAAGGGAGCTGGTGTTTTGTCACCCCCCACAGAATACTTTGTTATACTTTATGATGATAACCCACAGTGACACAGGTTGGGCCCGAAGGTGTAAGTGAAACGTTACTTTTGGTTGTGTGTGTGTGTGTGTGAGAAAAGCTAGCTGTGGGCTGGCAGTAGCCAGGTAGGGAGGGGCACGTGTGTACTTTCTGCAGAGAACCTTCTGTACAGAAAACTCAACGGATGCTTGACAACTGCAGCAACAAGTCTTAACCTCTGGGAAGCATAGGTTTCCACAGCCTGCAGCAGGTTTAGCCTGTCACTGGAGGAAATTCAAGAAAGAACACCAACAAAATCTTCGAATCAGAGTAGACTGAATACATTTTGTAATCTTGCTGCTAAGCGACTTTTCAATTTTTAAATAGATGGTCCTGTTTGTATTTCAGAAACTAGTATCAGTAACTTACCTTCTCATGCTAGTATGTGCACTAGGGTACCTCTCTTCCACTTCTGAACCCCACTCTGTCCCAAGAGCCCCGGTCTTACACACGTTCCGGCCACCTAACGTGTGATTCTTTGCTGTCCTTGCAGCCTTTGCCCATCTGCCAGCCCTGATGCAACATTTGGCTGATAACTACAAACACTGGAAGACATTAGATGACCTCAAGTGCAAAAGTCTGAGGCTTCCATCTGACAGCTAAAGCCAAGACAGAGAAGGGGACCTCGTGATCTGCGAAGGGCACTGTGAATCCAGTCATGTAAATAAGAGGCATTCCTTTCTAGTGACAAGGACAGGTGTAGATTAAGGAGCTGGTGTTTAATACTGGACTTGGAATCATTCAAGTCCCCAAACTGCATTTTTAGAGTTACATTCCATGAAGAAAAACACATGTTCTTTTGAACACTTAGTGACAGAACAAACACATGGCAAAATCCTTTGTCCTGTTGTCATCCTGTGTGTCCTCATCAAACCATAGAGCTCATTTACTCTAACTAGCAGGACACAAGCAGCAAAGACCTGGTGCCTGTCAGCCCATCTTGCTGGATGACAAAGTAGCTTAGCGTGCCGCTCGTCTCGTACCATAAAAGTCCCTGTCACTGTTTGTTTAGCTTGACTATTTTCCTCAAGAGTCTCAGTCTGAAGGGTTCATAATACCTAAGGAAAAAAAACGAGCAAAACAACTAGGACCAAATTACTGATAAACTAGTTAGTTTTACCACCTCGATGGCTAAGCAGTTCCTTTGCTCAGTGGTGTGACACCCAAGGTAGCCCACAGCCTCGGCCCGTGCCTGCCATAGACTGGCGGCAGCAGCCCTCTTTCCCAGAAAAGGAATTCATCTTAACAGAAAGCCCTTCATGATGGGGACGGGACTGACACCTTGCCTGGGGGGAATCCAAGAGCTTCCCTTCCTTCTGGTTTACAGAGGCAGTCACAAGGCATTACAGTGAGTACATAAAAGCCATTAAATTTGAATGCCCTTGGATAAGCTTTTTTTAAAGAAAATTTATATACATTTGCTGTTTAAAATTTTTATTAAAGCACTCTAAATTTACTGGGTGTAAGTCCGTGGGGTAGGTTGTGCAGTGTACCATCTATACGTACATATTTGGGGAGGGACGGGGAAGTTCCAAGGTTCAGATGTTTTTAACCTATCTATATTTGAGACCTTGCCATTTTGCTTTAATGATGTAAAAAAGACAAGACTGCAAGATGTGTAAATAGATCAGAAAATAGGCGTAAGGAGAAGCAGTAAATACTATTTTATGCTCTTAACTGTATGCTAAAAGCTTCTAAAGCACAAGTGCATATTTTTATACAGCTCTTTTGAAAACTTTCTGTGATCTACATAAAGTCAGACTTGAGATTTTCCTTTCTCTTTTACCAAACCCTTCTCTATGTATTGTAAATATCAAAGTACCTTCGTTTTCCTTTTCAAATCCTCTGTACTCCATGCTGCATTTTTAAGAGGTATAAACAGAGGCTGAATTAGTTGAATAGTACTTTTTTCAAATGAAAATTGGAATGCAGAACACTTGAAATCAGTATATGGGAAGGAGAAAATGACTTATCACTACATAATGTGCCAATGTTTTTTTCTATGTTTTGTACCAAAAAATGAAATCATATATGACAATTCCATGCAAAGAAATGTATCTAAATTATTTTTGCTAGAAAGGCGAATGTGCTTGGTCAGGACAGCAGCTAGCTTTGTGTTGTAATGCTGCATTATGTAAATGTGACGAAAATGTTTTTGTGAAGTACTTGTAACTAAATTCCTACAGCCATTTTTCATTCCCAACAGCTGTTTTTATTTTATCCCTTTGGCCTAAACTTTTCATTTCAAAATTTCGCTCTAGTGTCCTTTATTTCATGAGTCACACACTTCATTTTCAGACACATTAAATTCAGGATGTCAAAATCCCATTTTAAATAACTTGCCTAGGCTTCAGAAGCTTGCCCGAGACAAGGACAAGCTTTACCTCGCCGTGTCGCTTTCAGTTCCATTCGGTAAGTAACATTTATCAGATGTCTGACATTTTCTGTAGGAATGTTACAGCTTATTCCTTGTAATGTCAAATTAATTTCATAAGAACTTAAAGGCTTTAAGACTGCCAGGTACCAAAGCTTTAGCACGGCTATGATCTTAATCAGTGTGTAATTCTCTGAATTGCTAACTATTGCATTCTTCCATAGTCTTTCTGAAGGTATAAACTACTAGAGACCCCTATTAATTCAGAGAATGCTATCTAATAGAGGTGGAAGTCACATCAGGACTACTACTTAACTAGAAGTTAGTTATAAGGTCATTCTTGTACAGGTAACAATGTTTTAAGTTTTACTTCCAATTTTAGATTTTAAAATTTGCTTCCTCAGTCAGGGCTGGTTAGTCTTGGAAGCAAAGAACAAGCCTCAGGCTGAGAAAGGAATGACACGGTGCCCCTGCAATTCAGGCTCTTGCTTGTATTAGGTGAAGACAGCCAGAGAGGGAGGGAAGAGGGGATTTGTAAATAAAAATGACAAGGCCCACTACGTAGTGTTACTTTTGGTGCTTCCAGTTCAACCTCTAGCAGGAGTCTGCATACAACGCCTGAGCCCTCTTAGAATCTCCCAGCTTTCTGAGTTGTTGGGGGCGTCCCTCCAGACAGATACGAGGATTGATGGTGGTACTTACAGTACTTGTTGCTCCCAAAACTCACCTCTGGGCTCTGTCACTCCGTGGGGACAGAGTACTACGTGCAAATACTAACCCAAAACTATTAGGAAATAAGGCGGTTAAAAATCTATGAATTCCTTATATAAGTCATAGAAGAGGTCTCCTACAACTCAAGAAAACTACTTGAAAAACTCAAAAGACCTCCTGTAAAATGAAAAAGCTGGCTAACGTCCGGCTAGCGAGGAAAATGTTAAAGCCTGACAGTGACTGCGATGCCTAACTGACGTGCTCAACCATCTGACGCACTAAGGCCGGGGAAGAGGGCGGACCGCAAGGCCTTACCTTCCTGGGCCTCAGTCTCCTCACTCCTAACATGAGGGCATCAGTCTGGCGTAGATGACCTCAGCTCTTCCAGTCTGGAGGTAGTTGTGGAAGCAATGGTCAAAGGTAAACTAGTAAGAACAACGATTCACAAAGATTCTGTTACAGACGAGTGGGCTAACAGTGCGTCGGCAGAGTGCAAAGGAGAAGAATCCGTTCTCCGACCGCGTACTAGGATTCTGTGATCAGCACTTCAAGAATAACTCAATTATCTCCACTTTCTTAATTTCTATTCTTTCATACCAAAGGGGAGAAAGAGGATCCTGTTCTACAGCTGGTGGGGTGATTGATAAAGAGGATTAAATCTGAGTGGTCACTGCAAGTAACTACAAGTGAAGCCTTCCTCAAGTACTTCCTATTGGAGGAATGGCGGGATCAATCAGGCACTTGGGAAACACTGCACCTCTTTACTGACCTAGCTCTCATCCCCGGCAGACGTAAGGGCTAAGTGCTGGTCCAGTCCCAATCTAGTGAATAGCTACTCGGCCAATTCACATGGGGGAAAGAAAATACACCCTGGTAAGATTCCTACCGATCTGAGTTTACAGAAATTACAGCAGCTAAACTAAAACAAAACAAAAGGACTTAAATTACTTGGCATGACCAACAGAAAAAGTTGAACAGTGCGAGACTCAAGTTTGCTCACAGAACGTTCTTAATTGGTTTCTAAGGACCAGCGAATCTGTAGGAGGTAGGATATATTTATCACACAGATTCTTAATCTAACGGGGTCTAAGGAAAACCAAAGAACAAAAAAACTTCTAATGAATGCCACAGTTTTGCTGTTCTATTTCCACCTCCTCACAGGGTCTAGGTTCACACAAAGCGGATCAAACCCAGCATAAAACAAGCAGCTCCTGGAGGTCTCGAGATCTGCTACATCCTACCTGTTATTCAGTGGATTTTTCATTTTTTCTTAAAAGTAGGCCCGTTAAATTTTTACAACAGGTATAGTTAAAAAAAAATACTCATTTTGAGAATAAAGGCAGGTACTTCAAAATTCACAAAGGTAACTTTAAAAAATTTTCGTGATAAGAATGTAATTATTAGAGGCAATGAAATTAGATTGAGCACTTCTCTCGTTAAACATAAGTTCATACAATCTCTGGTATAGGATTTTTTTAAGTGTAATTTTTAAAAAATTTTCTATACGGACACTATGCTAAAATTCTTTATCATCATTATTTGTGCTCTGATGTGAATACTTTCTGAAAATTCACTGCTGAAATTAGACCCATCTCCGCAGTGGTTTCAGTTTACTGCTATGTGAAAAGCCAAACAAAAACTTACAATGTATACTTTGTACTAATACCAGAGAAACAACTTGCAATTCTTGATCTGGGGCTTGTGAGTTTGAGCCCCTCACTGGGTGTGGAGATTACTGAAACATGAACTCTTTAGAAAAAATAATGCACTACAAATTTGAGTATTACCCTATATTTGATGTTCGAGGTTCACGCACGTGTATTCCAAATTCCTTCAACTAGACGGCAAGATACAAGTCACCATCCTCTTCTAACTTTTGAAATAACTTTAAACTGCGCAATCCAGATTCTCTTTCTCCATTTTTCCACAAAATAATGAGATGGTCAGCAGAGCATGTCACTAGTCCATGATCTTCAAAGTACAAAAACATCTGTAAAGAAATTTACAGCTACTGATTATAGGAACTTCAAAGCGAAAAGGCGAGGCTAATACTAGACTAACGTGCTTGTTAAGATAGGTAACTAGCAAACTTACTTGAATCTGAATGTAAAACTCATTTTTCATGAGAAATTGTATAATGGTCTCACATTTATGACTAATAGCCTGTTTTAATAATCAGAACTATAACATCTATTTTCGTGAAGCACATGAATTCCTACAGCATCTTCTCAGTTTGACTAGAGTTCTTCAGGCATTCGCTTTAAGGGTAGGTCAGAAGTCCTGCCAGCACTTGATCGTTTATACCTCCCTCATTATTTATGGACAAATGGCTACCAGTAAATGACTAAATTCCAAATTCTGCAAGATAAACACTGGCTTGAGCTCTCTAATCCGTAAGCATTTACAGAATCCCCATCTATATATGCTCTGGTCCCTGCCATGAAGAAGGTTCTAGGTCAGCTGTGAAAACCATATCGTAGTTGAAACGAAGACTACGTAACCAGGTACTAAAAACTGCAGTTCACACTATGATTTGTCACCGAAAGAGAGGACCTAGATCAGTAACCACTGAAATAGTCACCTAAGCTTCAAAAACCTAAAACTTCCTCCCTGGTGGGAGGGAAGGGAAGGTCCTGCCTGGTGAAGAAAGAGGCTGGAAGAGAAGAATAAAGTGTTGTAAGAGGGCAGCAGAGCAAGAGTGAAACGAAGGAGAGAAATACAATATCAAAGAACAGAATGGGCGTTTTCTCTGAAGTAACAGTTTTGAACAAAGCAGGATAAGGCCTCGGCTGATGATCTGTAAGGGAAAAGGGGGAAAGAGGGGAGAAAAATACAGGTAACAAGGCTGGCTACAGAGTAAGGGTAAAAACATAAAAGGAATGAGGAAATTCAGGAGGTAGCATCTAAAAGGGAGCCAGGATTTTTCTCAAAGAAGCCAGAGATACTTAAAAAGAAAAGCTTCAATGTCAACACTTTCAGGAAAATTCCTCAGGCTTACCTTATGGCAAATATGCCACTTTGAAGGTTACCCCCACCCTTTATTTTTTTTTTTTTTTTAAGATTTTATTAATTTACTTGAGAGGGAGAAGCAGACTCCCTGCTGAGCAAGGAGCCTGATGTGGGACTCGATCCCAGGACCCTGAGATCATGACCTGAGCTGAAGTCAGATGCTTAACAGACTGAGCCACCCAGGTGCCCCTACCCCATCATTTAAAAACCTTCACTGGGTACCTACTATTTAAAAAACCGAAATTCCCCAGCCTTACATGCAAGCACATTCATAATCTGATGCAAAACCAGGCTTTATCTCCTACTAGTGTCTGTGCACAGACAACCGCTGCTCCAGCCACTACGCACGTACAATCTTCGCACTTCTACCACATTCTGTCCACAGCCCCAAACTACACCACAGCCACAAAAGCAAACAACTGGGCTACGTGTTAGAGGAAAGCAAAGATAAACAAGACCCAACATTAGGAACTTAGGGTCACAAGGCTATCTAATCCTCCCCAACCTTCTAATTCCTGAGCACTCTCGGTCTACAATCCTCTGGGCCTGTCCTTAGCCACTCAGGTTAACAACTTCTTTGGGCCGTATCCTTCCTCTCTATAAGATGCAGGAGGGCAAGGATTATATTACATGTTTCTTGGTAAACTCCAGTGTCTAGTATACTGCCTAAAACAGAGGAAATGACTGAGGAGTGCGGGGCTGCTACCCCTAAGCATAGATGCACATTCGCATGAAAAGTAACGTGCTCCTCCCTGGCTGTGAAACAGGGAAGAACAATTTAAGAAATTCATTACTTAGGGCTCTGCTTATACTATTACCAGTCCCAATCACCTCTTTGTCTTGATTGATCATATTCCTTTCATTATAGGCCATAGTGCATATAGCAAATATTAATGTATCTAGATTTCCGCAAGTGAGAACTGTATACATCTTACAATTCTCAACTAATATCTTCATATGTGCACAATAACCAAGACCCTAAGTCTTAGGAAAGCTAACAAAATATCCTTCAAAAGGAGGTAAAACCAGTGCTCTGTTCACAAGTGTGACAAAGGTCCCTGGAATTCGATTCTGCGAGGCTTTAACTCTACATAGATAACCCAACCCCCCACGCACCCTCTACTACTGGTAGGTACTCAACATGATTCACCTCGCCCGATTCTTGGCTGTCTCCATCTCATAAATAATGGTGACTGAGCCCATTTTTAGAAGCAACACATTCCTTGCTTCTTCACATCGTGTCTCTGTAAAGGGAGATCTTAACCGCACATACTATAACCTATGCACGTTTAGATTCAGCAAAAACATACAGGGAAAAAAACAAAAACCTATAGGTCTCTACGATACCAACGAATGAAGAGCGCTAAGATGCAAACGCAGGATTGCCCTAAACCGTTATATGCCTATTAAAAATAATACCTCCACGGATGAGGAGTGTCCAATCAAATCTCCAATAAGCTCCAATGAACATGGAGGGGCATTTTCTTGTTGCTTTTTAACAGGTTGGCTGGCTTGTTTGTTCACTCTTCCAAATCCCCACATGTTAAAAAAACCTAGAAAAACAATCATTTTGGTCATTTCCAAAATTACTGTGCTCCTTACTGAGAATATAAGATCAGAAAAACAGAAAACTTAAATACAAAGATGTTCTGTGTTTATTTTAGTCAAGGGCTAAGGGGTGGTATGAAGCACTAAGCTAGGGTTTTTGTACATCTGTTACTTCATTTTAACCACCAGGTTTGCTGCTTGTCTCTTTCACTGCCCCTACTCACCCACTGGTGAGGGTGTATTAACACGACAAAAAGGCACTGGGAATGAAAGAGGAGAGCAGTAAAAGGCCTGAATCTCAGTGTCCCCCCGCCCCAAAAGTCACAACACAGACCAAAAAAGGGTACAGGAAAAGTAACATGTGTATCCAGAAACAATATCCTAGCAGTTCACAGAACCGGAACAAACTCCAGAGGTACCAGCATCTGACTGCTTACGCAAAGGCTGCTAATGAACCAGGATTTTGTTTTTCAAACCAAACACCTGCAGGTCAAGAGATCATGAGATTAGGATATAAACACAAAAGTGTTTTTTTCCGTAAACTGAGTTCAATATTAATGCTTCAAGGCTGAAAGAACACTGTAACTTGATGTCTGATGGTACAAACCCTCTTTGTGTATCAAGCATTATGACAGACAATATAAAATGAATAATTACTTCAATGGGCCATTTGTTCAGATTACCAGAAAAGAGTTTCCCCTAAAACAATAAAACACGAGTTGACTTGAAGTGAAAAAAACAGGCAGTTCTATAGTAGAGCAATACTAAGATATGAACCTGAGATCCCAATTCGCAGAGGCTTCGTGTACACGTGCCTATTTGGAGCATACTGGACATGATTCTTGTGGCTGCACGTAACTGCCGACCTTCTGCCTTTCCTGTGAGAAAAGACACATACCTGTTGGTACAGGTTCAGCGGCAAGCTGCTGTTTTTCTCTTAACTCCCAAATGCGTACACTGCCATCTTCTGAGCATGAGATTAACTGCCTGTCAGAAGAGAAAATCAGCGATAAAAAGAGAGTGCACCATGGAGGGCCAATGCTAAATTTGCAGTGAAAGAAACCAGTGGAGCCCTCAACCGCTTCTCTTCAGCTCTGGGCAGGAGCAGATAAAAGTCACAGTTTAACGTGGCTTTACAATGCAAAGTAAAAGCAGTCCTCGGGAAGGGCACCCGTTATACTGTTAAACTGGCTCAAATGTGATAAATACTTCATCCCATTTTATAAAACCCATTTAGGAAAACAGCATGAATTACACTTTCACAATATCCTGACCCGTCCCCCCTTCCCTCCTCTCACTATATCTCTTCTCAGGGTGGCTCACGCTACAAGTATCCTGCATAGAAAACAGTATTCCCTTCCTGTAATTTCATCCCCAGAAACTCAGCAGGCAGTTGATCCTGACAGGAAAGCCCTTGCTCAGCAGCCTTACACAAGGAGATGACCATTTCTTCCTGGACATCAACTACCACAACAAAGAGATGAGTTTATGGAAAATATAAAAAGAAAAATGAGCACACAGTGCCCAAAAGTCTTTATCTTTTTAAATAAATATCAAATTTTAACATTATCTCTTCCTATAATAAAATTCAATGTAATTAATTTGAGCCCTGCTCCCTGTAAACGTTGTAACGTATTGCCACAATACGTCTCTTCCATTAGAGACAGCCGTGGGTAGTCTCCATTTCCCAAAAAACCTACCATGGCAAACCAGGGAGCCAGATAACTTTGCCACTTGAGAAACTACACTGGTGGTGCAGGGAAATGTGAGTTTCTTCATTTGTCATAGAACAGATGGGAACTCATACCTGTTTGGAAGTTTGGCAATATGCAGGACATTAGAGTCATGGGCGCTTTTCTGGCAAGCAATCACCCGCTTCATTTGAAGGTTATATACGTATAAACCCCTTCCGACTGCAGCAAATACGTTCTGGTTGGGGGAAAAGTTCAGAAATGGGCATAAAATTAGTACTTACCACTACACAGTATAACAGACTTCCAGCCCGGCTGTAACATCAGAAAGCCACTGTTACCTTCCCTATCCCTAGCTTTTAGTCCTAACTACCGTCCTGCCCCCTGAAGTACAAAGGAAAGCGCAGAGCATTTAAAATGTAGAAAGACACAACCACTACCCCCGAGGAAGTTCTGCATATTACGCCCCTCAGCACCACCCTCTTGCCTCACTGAAATATGACAGCTAGACAACTATATCTAGCAACCACGGCTGGCAGACGGGCCCTACAGCGGAAGCTAGGTTTTCATTCACATAACACTCTATCCTTGGGAAACGACTCAGTTTCTTCTGCCTGGACAATGTGAGCAAAATTACCTGCACTCCACACCGTCAAGCATGCAAGGACACAACAAGCATATGCTATAGGGGAACTATCATCTTAGGATCCTCTGAAGGATCTGCAAAAACATTTTCCAAGTGTATTATTAGAAGTACCTTTTTACTAAAACAACTTTAACCTTTTGAAGGTACTTTCACCAATATTTATCTTATTACAACCCCACAACATCTCATTAAGGTAGGGAAAGCAAGTACTATTGCCATTTTCCAGATAAGGAAGTTAAAATTTTAAAAGAAGATTGAAGTCACAGAGAAAGTTAAGACACAGAGCAGATACTAGAATCAAGGTTAGTTACTCCAGTCCCTCGCTCCTGCCTTACACCACACCACCTAGCTTCTGAAATTATTTTGCATTCCTAAGAATCATTCTCTTATGCAATAGGTACCCCAGTAAGGCAGCCCTTTCAAAAATTTCTACATTGCCTCTCTGTTTTATACCCAAAAAATCTTCTCATGCAGCCTCAAAGGCTACAAACCCAACTCAGACCTATAGTATTTGGGCCAAAGCATGCCCCTAAGGCTTATCAGAGTCTCAATCTGGAATGATCCCCTTGACCCTAGGGATTGGTACTCTGCATTTAGCAAGACGAACTGAGGACCAGTGTCAGGGACACTGATGAAACCTGGCCAACTTGCTAAAGTCTAGAGCCCTATAAGTAGCAATACAAATGCAAAGGAAACCCCAAAACTTGTACAAACCAAGAAATCTGTGTAGAGTTTAAATGATTTACCAAAGGTCACAAAGAAAATTATAAACACAACTAGAGAGTTAATGAGCTCTTGGGCAGCTATTACTCAACAGATTCACGGCATCAATCACCTATCATCAATAACCGATGGCCCCTTTGGGCACCTGGGTGGCTCAGTCGGTTAAGCGGCTGCCTTTGGCTCAGGTCATGATCCCAGGGTCCTGGGATGGAGCCCCACATCCCTGCTCAGCGGGAAGTCTGCTTCTCCCTCTCCCTCTGTTCCTCCCCTCAGCTCATGCTTACTCTTCTCTCAAGTAAATAAAATCTTAAAAAAAAAAAAAAAAAAAAGGCTCCCTGTAGAAAAAACAAACCTCCCAGAAAGAAGAAATACTAGGGAAAACTGAGTAATGCTTTATTAAGAATTTATAGCAGTTAATAAGCATTAATCAGAATTTTTGAGATTAAAAATACAAAATGAAAACACCTTAAACATTAATTTTTACAAACAGAAGAGCTATCAAATGAAAAAAATATACATAATTTTTAGGGCCACAACTCTTAGAAATGTAGTTTCCATGCTTATCATACATATTAATTTTTTTTTTTCCAAAATAAAGTGTGGATTTGAAGAAAAAATTTTTGGAGATGCCTGGGTGGCTCAGTTGGTTAGGCAGCTGACTCTAGTTTTCAGCTCACGTCATGATTTCAGCGTCCTGGGATTGGGCCCACATTGGGCTCCCCACTCGGCAAGGAGTCTGTTTCAGGATGCTCTCTCTCCCTCTGCTCCTCCCCTCCCCAAGCTTGCTCTATCTAAATAAATAAATCTTAAAAAAAAAAAAATCTTTGGGCATATTAGTATTGTTTTGCTTTTGTTTTCCAATAAGAGAGGTGCAAAGAAAACAAAAAATGGACCATGCTCTCCCCATCCAGAACACTATCAATGAGTTTTTAAAATAAAAATGACAACATGCAGAGCTGCCTGCCTGACTCAGGTGGAGAAGCATGTGACTCTTGATCTGGGGGGGGGGGGGTTGTGAGTTCAAGCCCCACACTGGGTGTTGAGATTATGTAAATAAATAAACTTAAAAAAAAACATGCATATGATTACAAAAGGTAAACAGTATAGAAAGGCACAAAATAAAGTGGAAAAAAAAAAGCCTCCCCCTTTTGTAACTCAAGGGTCACAACTCTTAAATATATGTCTTGTGATTACATTTAGAAAAGTAAGCCCTCTTTGCACACATTTTCTAAGCCAGTGAGGGCAAAAGAAGAAATGTACAGATCAGAGCCAACATTCAATAATCCGTTGGTACCAATCTCTCACTGTAAAAAAGATGTAAAGTGTTTCAACAGCATCACCACCAAGGTCTAAAGGAATGAATTTAGTAATTCTCACATAATCATCTTGCCCCAGGATGCTAGTACACTAAGAGAAAAACATTCCTAAAATTTTTAATTTCCTTTACCTCTGCAGGAAATGCACAAGCATGTCAAAAGGATCCTTTCCCAAAGTGGTTCTCAAAGCCCATTTTAAGCCCTATCCTCAAATCCTATGGGATTATTTAATCCAACCAAAAATTTCAACAGTGTTCTTAAATCTATGGACTATTTAATCACTTCCTTGCCTCACAGAGAGGAGCTAAGATTAAAATGCTTTTTTAATGCAAGTTACGCAATCTTTGAAAAATATCAGGACACTTTAAAGCACAACCTGATATATAATGTAATATTATTCAGCCATAAAAAAGAATGAAATTTTGTTATCTGCAACAACATGGATGGAACTAGAGTATATAATACTAAGCAAAATAATTCAGTCAGAGAAAGACAAACCAAGAAACAGACCCTTTTTTTTTAAAGCACAACCTGAACGTGGGGAATGATACCTTTCTATATCCAAGAGATTAAGTTTAAAAAAAAATAGAAACTGGGTTTACTAAAAAAGCCAAGTTTACAGGTATTTTCTCATTATTATTATTTTTTTTTTTTTACCTCTTCATCCCATGTGAAATGATGAATAGAAATGTCATTTGGTTTTTGGCAGAGTTTTATTTCTTGCTGGGTGTCCAGCTGTGGAGATGGGTCCCAGAAGTTGCATTCACAGGCCTGCACAGTCCAGTCCAGGATATCCCAGATGATCATTTCTCCAACATGGGAGCCAGTTACGAAACTCACATCTAGGCAGAGTTCATATTCGTCTCATCAGTTTTCATTTTATGTAGGCTAAAGGTAAAAAAGGAATGGACTGCCTAGTCGTAACGCTCTATAAAACAACAATATTTAGAATAGTGAGGTACCTAGACAAGCCAAACAGAAAGCTGCCTATATCGGAACATCGAGACAGAGAGAGACTCAAGTCTACTTGGTTATTTAGTATGTGATAATAGCAGTTCAATTCAGTGAGGAAAGAAATGCCTCACACTGGATTATTTAGTTAACTAACTAGAGAAGAGAAATAAAAGAACCTTACCTTGGATCATATACCGTTTAGAAAATGGACCCTTCTCCTGTGTCTCTCTTTTCCTGTCACACTACTACCATACTCACGACACTTGTAACACCAGATGTGTGTGGGCGTTTACCCACCAAGCAATTCTGCAACACCAGCTGAGTGTCCTACAATTTAACTCATTCTGACACTCTGCCTACAGGTAGCATCAGATGCCAACTGCAAGTCCAGGTTGTTCCCTGTGCTTCTGACCAATCAGCCGTAAGTCAGAGGTTCTCACAGCTCCCCCTCAGGTTCAATTAATTTACTAGAGCAGCTCCCAGACCTGAGGAAAACGGTTCCACCAGCTTATTACAAAAGGCTATGATAAAGGACAGAGAGGAGCATCCAGACGGAGGAGATGTGGAGGACAAGGTGTGTGGGAAGGGCTGGAGGGCTGTGGAGCTTCCGTGTCCTCTCCAAGTGTGCCACTCTCCCAGCACCCCCACCCCCCAGCACTGGGACTTTATGGAGGCTTCATCATGTAGGCACGATCAATTATTAACTCCATTTCCAGCCCCTCTCTGGACAATGAGGGGTGGAGCTAAAAATTCCAAGTTTTTAATCACCATTTGGTCTTTCTGGTGACCAGCTCCCATCCAGAAGCCCACTAAGAAACAATGGTCTCATTACAACAAAAGACACCCGGAAAATCCCAAGAGATTTAGGAGCTCTTATGTCAGGAAATATCAGACCAAATATTAGCACAAAATTTGCTCCTTGTGCTCTTATCACTTAGGAAATTACAGGGGTTTAGGAGCTCTGTGCCAGGAACTGGGAGCAAAGACCAATATATTTTTTCTATTATTTTACATATGCCAAAGTAAGTTTCAAATATATTAGAACATTAAAGGTGTTTAAAGGAGGGGCGCCAGGGTGGCTCTCTCGGTTAAGCATTTGACTCTTGGTTTCAACTCAGATCATGGTCTCACGGTTGTGAGCTGAGTCTGCTTGAGATTCTCTCTCCCTCTCCCTCCCTCCTTCCCCCCCCCGCCCCCCCCATTTGAGGGCAAGCTCGCTCCCTCTCTCTAAAATAAATAAAATCCTTTTTAAAAAGTGCTTAAAGGATGAAAAAAATAAAGGTAAACGCTTTTATAAATGTGGAGTGCTAAAATAAGCTATAAAGGAAGCAGGGTGGGGAAAGATACATGTGTAAATATCTGCTTAGCAAAAAATTACATTTAAATGACAAAAGGCTGGGAAACATTTGCAACTCAGGTGTCAAAATGGGTTTATTATACTTGATACATAAGGAACTCCTAGAAACCACTAGAAATAAGATAAATACTCCAGGAGAGAAAATGGGCAAAAGACCTGAACAGGCAAAACAAAAAATATAAATGGTCAGTAATCATGTGAAAAGATGTTCAATTTCCTTAATAATCAAAGAAATCTAAAAGCAGTAAGATACTACTTACTGACTTTAAAACTGGGAAAGATTTAAAAAAAACAGGAAAATACACAATGCTGGCAACAGCACAGGAAATCAACATACTTTGGTCCTACTAATGTCCTAGTACAAACTACCACAATCCTTTCAAGTTTGTTGATATGCATCAAAACCTTTAAAAAAAATGTAAACCCATTGATCCAACAATTCCACTCCTAGGAATTTATCCTGAGGAAAGCAGATAAAAGATATATGTAAAACAAGGTTATTATACATAATATTAAAAATGTGAAGATAATCTAAACATCCAGTTGGGGTCTGAGTAAATAAGACCTCTACAAAATAAAACAGTAATGCTATTATTAAAAATTAAGTTGTAAAAGTATGTTTCTATTGCTTTAGAAATACACTCAGGGGGCGCCTGGGTGGCACAGCGGTTAAGCATCTGCCTTCGGCTCAGGGCGTGATCCCGGCGTTCTGGGATCGAGCCCCACATCGGGCTCCTCCACTATGAGCCTGCTCCTTCCTCTCCCACTCCCCCTGCTTGTGTTCCCTCTCTCGCTGGCCGTCTCTATCTCTGTCAAATAAATAAATAAAATCTTTAAAAAAAAAAAAAATACACTCAGGACATACTATTATAAAACCATAAGCCATATGTGTATACATATACATATGCTCAGCAAAATGCCTACAAGGATATGGATGACCAGTGCTTACATCTGCAGTGTGGGACAATTTTCATTTTTACATTCTTCATGTTTCTCACTATTTTCTCATTTCTTTACTACGACTATGTATTACTTGTGTAATAACAAGTTTTTATAACTTTAAGTGAGCCAACTAAGAAACCTTATAAATTATATATTTAATAGAAAAGGGATAACTGATGACACTAAAAATTATCTTAAAGAAATTAACTTGTTTTAATCCTTACATATTTTTGGTAAGGTAGAACAGAATAATACAATGTGAGTCTAAAAACCTAAGTTCTAATTATGGCTCTATTACTAGCTACCTGGTCCTCAGAAAATTATTTAACTTCTATCTTGGATTTCTCATGCATTAAATGAGGATGATTGTAAAAATCCAATAATAAATGTATAGCCGTTTTAAGAAGACATCAAATGTTATCTTTGAGTCCCTAGGATTACTTTGAGCCCCCAGTATTATTCCATAATAATGGTATTAGATATCCAGTTATTTGTAATTTAAGAATACAAAGATGAGTTAATTATGATTTGATTATTCCATTTATCAAATGAACCATGACATAAATATCTAATAACCAGATGAACACTCTCTCAGAAATAAAAAATTACCAACAATCATACATGTAAACATTATTTTGTCTTGGTTCAAAGTCCAACTTCTATAGTTTATTAACAGACTACAGAATTCGCTATGTGAAAAAACAAGTTCACTTCTTATCTGTGCAGAGAAACAAGTTTCTAATTTTAATAGTGGGACAGTTAAGGTGATACTACTCTTTCCATGACCTTCTTTTCCATTCCTCTCCCTCCTCTTTCCAATTTCATTCCAACTAAAAAAGAACCAGAGAAGTTCAGTAGTGAAGATTCTTGACACTGACTCTGCATGTGTCATAACAGCTAACCTGACAGCACACAGCTGCCTGCTCTGCCTTAATCCTCCCAACTGTCTGTCATTCATCTATGCGTTAGAAACAAAGTATTTGTGCCCAGTTGGAATTTTTCACTTAGAAAAAAATACTGGCATTCAGCTAAGTCAGTGTAATTTATCACTGTATAATATATACAAACAGGTCAAAATGTTTCACACAAAACAACCTCAATGCTATATATGGATGGATTTTCATCCACTATAAGTATCAAAAGTCACTTAGTGTGAAATCTTATTCTTGTACCTATCCTTCCCTCCAAGTACTAATAATTTGTGACTACCATATCATGCTGTCAAAACAAGAAAAGGAATAAAATGAAGAAGCGCCAGAGCCTTGTGCTGGAAGACATAAACAAGGTTATCTTGTACGTCTGTGTTAGAAAACCTTCTGCTCAGGCATTCAGGTATCTTTGGCAAACCTGTTACTCATTACCCACATTTGTGGGAATCCTGTCCTACCATCCTAAGGTTGCCTGGGGCCGCCTCAATGAAAATGTACTTCCCCTGTGAAGTGCAAACCCAGTAACTAGCCACATCGTCCACTGGTAATTGTGGGGAGAAGATACAGGGCTGAGACTGGAGCCGGGAATTGTACAACAGAATCATTTCAGGATCACTGAAATCTGCAGTATAGCAAACATGCCTACGTACAAAATAAGACTATCACAATATCATTTTCAAATTCTTTTTTTTTTTTTTTAAAGATTTTATTTATTTATTCGACAGAGATAGAGGCAGCCAGCGAGAGAGGGAACACAAGCAGGGGGAGTGGAAGAGGAAGAAGCAGGCTCATAGCGGAAGAGCCTGATGTGGGGCTCGATCCCATAACGCCAGGATCACACCCTGAGCCGAAGGCAGACGCTTAACCGCTGTGCCACCCAGGCGCCCCCATTTTCAAATTCTAACAGACTCTTTGTCCATATATGATTCCTCAATATGCTTCTGGCTTATTATGTAGTGTAATTTTACAGTCAGGGAGTTAATAAAATAAAAAGTACTAGAGGTTCCCTGTCATTTTCATTACCAATTTTTCTGCTTTAGATTTCCATTTTTCTTCCCTTAAGAAGTTAGCAAAGAAATACTTGAAGAACACTTTCTTGGTTAAACTCTTACAAGCTTCTTTATGTATCACTCAGCATGAGAAATGCCATGAGGTCAAGGCCTCTTACGTAACATCCCATCACCTCCGTTAAAGGAACCATGCTGGATCAATGGTACCAATGCTTCATCACTAAAACAGAACAACTAGGCCTGACCAGCGTAAGGGGCCAGGACACTGTTGTGGTTTGCTTAGCAGCTTCTTGGAGTTAAGGGCTTGGTGTCAGAGGGTCTCCCAAATAAGAGCTTGTCTTTTGTGCTGCCATCCATGGCTAGAGAAAATAAGAGACCCCAGAGAAAAATAAAAGGGTGCTCCAAACACAATTCTATCACCACAATGTGGTCTTTAGAAAGACTTGCAGCTGGGTTGTCTAAGAAGATGGCTATTAGGGAAGAGAACTATGGAGCTGGAAAGGACATTCTCACACACGTATCTGAAAATGTGATTCAATGGCATAAAAATGGAGACTACATTTGGTGCTGTCTGTACCCCTCTTTCCTTTTCCTTCATGGTTATGCAAAGTATTGCTCAAAAAAGAGCCAACCCAGGTCTCGGGTCAAGGAGTGCAGTCCAGTCCTCCCACTACATCACATTCACAGCATCCTCACAATTCTCTTAGGGTTTCCTTCAGACTACCATCAAACTAAAGCCACCCAGGACTCCTCTCGCGTGACTTTGGAATACAGACCCCCCCGCGGAGGTCTGATGATACAAGGTATCACTTTATTTGAAAGTGAGCCAACAAATCCCAGGACTGGTGGTTTGTGATCCTACCCTGCCATCTGATGACAGAGTCAGCTCACAGGAGATAATGATTCACATTATTGTGACTCCAAATAAGATGTCTGGAAAGTCAAAGCATATAACCATGAGATATGACCCAACTTCTGCAGACCTTTACTTTATCTTGGTGTATTCTCTGGCAGTCTTCAATCATGATTACGATGCGCTTGAATCCTGCTCCTTCTGCTCTAAGTGTATATCTTGCTATAGGATATTGTGATGTGTGGTTTACAGAAGAAAAACTAGACAGAAACATTTGCCAAAAAAGCTGAAACGCGTAGTAAAGGGTTAGTATTTCTAGCCTATGACAGTCATCCCACAGCTACCATGCAGGACCTGAGATACTCATGCTCCCTCCGTCATCTTTTTTCTCTGCCTCACTCTATTCTTCTTACGTCTACACCTTAGACCGACCAACCTATGAAACTTGATCAGTTCCACTGGTTTAAACCTCAGAGTATATTAGACTGCTGACCCCTACTAGTGTCAAGCATTATTTTAATGATGGTAATTACAGAACCCTAGAACAAAACAAGACTGAAGTTCAGGACAGGTTCTGTTAACAAGTGCAAAATCTGACAATATAAACCTGTACACAATCAGCTTACCATTGACGTTAACCAGTGAGAGAATATGATCCTGGTGATCAAGGAGGCGCTTAATTTCAAGAATATCCCATTCTAGTGATTCTTCTGTGGGTGCTACCAGCTGGAAAATTACTAAATGAAAATACAGATAGAATTTTATTCACATGGTCAAAGAAGACAGAATTCTGTTTCTGCTCAAAAAGCTAGCATTTCATTAAGTGAGAAAGATCTAAAATACTGAAAGACCCATCTCCAAAAATCCCAAGTGAGTGTGTCTTTACAACTCTTCCTTTATTAAAACTCTTCTAAACGCAGAAGTCTCCATCCTATCTAGGGCTTCAGGGCAAGTCTGGCTATCCCGCCTCCCTCTCTCCTTGGTCAGTGGACTAGTCCACAACCTAGAATCATCTCCATCATCAGTTTTCTCTACTCATGTTCTCAGGTCAGTAAGCACCACTACAAAATAAGCAACAAATTCACGTTTAACTTCACCTTAGTGAAGACTTTAAGCTGCTAATAATTTAACTTTTCTTGATACTTAGGCATACACTATTGAATTATAAATTGAGAACACGCCTTATAGTTTTTGTGTCAGATATTCAATGTGTTCCTTTAGTATATTTTTGACTATAATAGATGTTCAGTGCATTGCTTTATTCATTATCTAACTTTAACAAATACTTTTATTTACACTTGTATAAATCCTAACTTTAATCAATACAGAAAACCCAAAAATCAAATCAACGGGAATGATTCTATCAATATTTACTAAACATCTATTATGTTCTAGCAACTTAGACATCAAATGTGAGGAAGGCCCAGTCACTGCCCTGAAGTACAGTCTAGAGCGGGAGTGAGACTCATAAACAAGCTTAGGATCAATGTATTAAGCACTATAGATAAGCCACTGTACCCCGTGCTATGGATGCTCACGGATCACGATGACTGATACCTGAGAAGTGGGAAGGTCTCAGAAGTCATTTCCTTTCCATGTGGTGGCTAATTACTAACATCTCTCTTCTTTCTCACATTCCTCTCCGGAAAACAGGTCATACCATATTTCCTTTTCTGTCTCTGGACAATATGTTACCAACTGACAAATCTCTAGCCAAGTTATTTCATCCTGACAACCATTCACATTCAAACTATGGCTGTCAAAAGGAGGACTTTCAGTAAATACAAAGGGAACGCCTCCTGAGACCTACCAAAGTTGTGTAAAAATTCTACTTGTAGTTGGAAGACTACTAAGTCACCTTGAGATTGGGACTGCGGAACAACAGGCAATGTACTATTTAATCAAACTTACACAAATAATAACCTGAAATACTGACAAAAAAAGGAAACCTACCAAGTAGGTTTCTACAAACTACCAAGTACTAAATATAATGTGAAACTGTTCAGTGAATCCATAATGGCTGCTACAGACAAGTAGTTACAGGGTCACCTATGTAATAACTTCAAGGAAATAAAACAAATAAAAATTAGATCCAAGGACAAAAGGCAAGCAATAGTCGATTCTAAAAAATGGCTAAGAAAAAATAGCCTGGTCTTCTAAACCAAGATGAAGTCTCTGAGCTGACAGCCTTGCTTAGCTAGCAAAGCCTCAGTCACTGAAACACACGGTGCACTCAGAAATGTTATCACCTATTGAGGGGTGCCTGGGTGGCTCAGTCGGTTAAGCATCCACCTCTTGGTTTCAGCTCAGGTCATGATCTCAGGGTCGTGGGATCCAGCCCTGAACTGGGCTCTGCACTCAGTGCGGAGTCTGCTTGATTCTCTCCCTCTCCCTGCCCCTCTGCGCCCCACCCCCCGCCTCGTGCACACACGCAATAAATAAATAAAATCTTAAAAAAAAAATACAGAAAGAAATTATATTTCCTGTTGAAAGGAGCATGCCCTCACACAGAAAAAGAGAAATTGGTATGGACCATCTAAAACCAAGAACATGGGCACAACCTGGGTCTTGGAAATAGAAAAGATACTCTATGAGAATGAAATTTATTTTTATTTTTTACTTATTTATTTATTTAAGTAGGCTCCATACCCAGCGTGGAGCCCAACGCAGGGCTTGAACTCATGACGCTGAGATCAAGACCTGAGTTGAGATCAAGAGTCGGAGGCTTAACCAACTGAGTCACCCAGATGTCCCTGAAATTTCTTTTTATATAAGGAAAAATGGCACTGTATTTTCTGATAAAACAAAACGCAGAACCTTATTTTTAAGATTACATATTTTTTACAACTTATTTTCTGAATAAAACCCACTTTAATTCCTTCCCTTTTTTAAGATGATATTCTAACTTCCAATGAGGCATTACTGTTGTTTTTATTACTGTCAATGAACTGACTCAATTAGTCATCCATTCAATAAAAATCTCTCATTTGTTAACAGAAAGATGAATAAAAATCTCTAGTGGTCAAGGAGCTCACATTCTGAAGGGGAGGGGCAAGGAGAGAACGAAAAAGTAAACAAAAGTATTTTTTTATTTTTTAAAATATTTATTTAATATTTATTTATTTAAGTAATCTCTACACCCCAAGATCAAGAGTCATACGCTCTTCTGACTGAGCCAGTCAGGCAGCTGCCAAAAGTCTTTTTTTAAGTAGTAAGCAAAGTGCGCCTTGGTGGCTCAATCGACTCTTCATTTCAGCTCAAGTCATGATCTCAAGGCTGTGAGACTGAGCCCTCTCCCTCTCCCTCCGCCCCTCCTTACCTCTCTCTAAAAAAAATTAAAATAAAAAATAAAGTAGTAAGTGAAATGACATATACGGGATTATGAGAATACAGAGGAAAAACTTCTGAGAGCAGAAACTTTTGAGAGCAGAGATTATTAGGTAAGCAAGCCTTCATCTTCAAAAAAAAAAGTCATATTGGAGCTGAGCTGTTAAAAAGTAAGTAGGAATTAGCAACATCAAAGCGGGCAATGAGTAGGAGGAAAAGCCCTGATACAGACTGACAGGAGAAGCGAAGGCACAGAGGTGAGAAACAGCTCAGGTAGGAACCGCAGGCAATTCAGTGTTGACGAACATGTGATACAGTAAAGGAGGCAGGAGGAAGAGGACAAAGGGTTCCATCTGACATGTTGAAAAGTCTAGACTTTATCTTACTGGTGTCTCACACCGGTCCTCTAGGGCAAAGATTTCATTCGTCTAGGGCAAAAATGAGAAAAAAGGGTCACATAAGTTTTGTATGAAACTAAATATTTCAATTTAAAGTCCTATTCTTTGCTGAGATCATGTTCTTCACACTTTTTTGTTAAAAAATAATTTTACAAAATGAGGGTGGTAAATGATAGTTTTTTGGTTTTGTTTTTAATGTTTTTACTAAGCAAAATACAAATCTGGCAACTCTCTGTTGATCTCCAAAAAGCCGAACTCTTGTACTACTAGAAATTTGAAAGTGTAGAAATGACCGCTGTAGGCAATAGAAGCCAATGAAGGTTTTAAGCAGGGGAGTAGCCAGCCTTTTAGACAGAACATCTCTGGCACCTCCTGGAAAATGTTTCTGAGAAGCCCTAAACTAGAGGAGGAAAAGGCACTGGAGAACTACTACAGTAGAGGAGAGGAAAGAAGGTAGGTTAGGAGACTAGCACAAAAGAACAGGCAAGAGGGGAGAGATGAGAGCCTGAACAGAGCAACAGCAGTGAGACAGAAAGAAGAGGCTCAAAATTAGCAGTCCTCAAAATATGGCCCCCAGCCAGCAACCTCAGCAGCACCAAAGTACCCGTTAGAAATGCAGAAGCTCAGGCCCCACTCCAAACCTACTGAATTAGAAACTCTAGGGATATGACCCAGTAATTGGTGTTTTTAGCAAGCACTCCAGGTCATTTTAACGCACAGTAAAAGCTGAGAACCACTGAGTTAGGTAGCAAATCAGCAAAACTCAAAGTGATTGGCTGGCTCCAAGAGGAGAAAGGCAGGGAAAAGCTAGGCAAGGTTTCCAGCTCCATCAAAAATATGGGAAAACTAAATTACTGCAAGGAGAAGAAAAAACTAAACACAGAATTATCATATCTTTCTAAACTATGGAAAGAAAGGTATGCACAGGGCCCAGAAAATTAGTTCTCTGACATGATTACATGTGAAAGGTCAGTTGAAGAAAGACAAACTTGGCTGCAAAGCAATGGAGGCTGCAAACAGCACTGAATAAATGATAAATAATTCGCTCAGGTTGTACTGGCATTTGCAAGTCTCAGGTCTGGTCTGTGGAAAAAATAGCACAAGCAACATCAAATGCCCACATAAGAAAAATTCTTTTAGAAAAAAGCAGCCTTCAAACAGCAAGCTTACTTTATCACTTCTCAGCACCCAAATTCCATTCAAAAGGCAGTGGGAACAAAAGGGTTTTTTTCACTCTGGGCTCCCCAGCAGTAAAAGAGCCATCGGTCAACAGTTAAGTGGCCCTCAAATACATGTTTATAATCAAGTAATACATTTACAAAGTTCCTCTTGCTACCCTCTTCCCTCTGCTCTGAAGGAAACGATATAAAGTCCTCCCAAGAAAACGGGCCCCACTCTGGCTTCCAGAGGCAAAAACGCCATAGTGGCTGCCTTAGCGAATTCCCACGAAGACTGTCCTCCAACCATCCAACTCAAGTTTTTAGTTTCCAGAATGCTGATAGCTGCTTTATGTGGTTAAAATGTCTGCTAAGTGTATGACTATGGATCAGCAGCAGAGAGGACTACGGGATGTAAACAGCCTTCTCTACCATCAGACATGTAGGGTTATCCTGCCCCCATTTGGCTAAGTTAGATCAAGCACAGAACAAAAACCCGCTAGTGGCTTGAATGTCTCAGTCTCCACATCAGTTCAACAATCGGCAGGAGGCCAACACTGGGGCAGGGGCAGATGTCCCTTAAATTAAAAACTTACATGTCTTTCCAAAATGTGTATACAAGTCTAGTTTTAAATTTTTTTAAAAAGAAATAAAAGCAAAAGAGTCCTACTCACTCAGTTCTTTGCCAACTGCTGCCACAACACAGTTCTTAGGTATCTCAATCAAAGCACTGATCCCTTAAAAAATATATAAAACAAAGGTCAAATTATATTCTTCCAGGATGACATCAAAAATAAAAACATTCTCAGATTCATGTCAGTCACTTCCCATAAAAGGGGTGGTAACAACAAAGGTGACAGTTTGCTACACCACATTTCCATGCTTACCTACACATGGAAAATGATTCTGTGAAAACTATGTGAGACCTAAAGAAGACACTGACTTAGTAAGGGCAAGACATGCTCTTTGAACATTTTTACCATCGTGGTCAACTTTTTTACCAGGAATCCCTTAAGATAATCACCAGTATTGATGTGGTCTTGGGATATCAGTGAGGTTAGGTTCACTCGGGTGGAGTCCGGAGCCGATGACCAAGAAAGAATTCTGCAGACGTCTTTGGTGCAAAATGGTGGTTTCTTAAAGCACAGGGACAGGGCTCCTGGGCAGAAAGGGCTGCTGCCCCGGCTTGTGAGGGGTGGCTGATTATATACTATGGGGTTGGGGGCAGTAAGGAAAAAGGGAGGTTTCAAAGAGATTTTCATATGTTAAAGACAACTCACATGATACCTGAGACCTTGCTATTGTCAAGTTAAGGTTGTTTTTCCCTCTAACAAGGTGTTAACATGAAGATAGTTGGGAACTTCTTGGAGGAACATTACACTCTGCCTGCTTCAAGTATCTGTCAATGGGCTGCAGACTATAAGGTCCTTTAATTGTGTCTACATTCCCTTCTGGAAGCTAGGCCATTGATTGAAATGCTTTGTTCTTGTAAATTGCTAAGACATTTGTAAAACTGAGGGAGACTCAGGTCCTACAGGACTGTGATCTCCATAAATTAACTATTTGTTTCTTTCCCTTCAGCCAGGACATCCCATTGGGGGGGGGGGTGTGAGGTGTCAGCTTCTGCTTTGTCTTCAGCTTGCCTTCTGTTCCCTCATCATTACCATTTACAAGATGGCTAGCTCAAGTAAGATGTAAAGTTGGCATTTTTCTCAATGTAAATTAGAAAGCCTGAACAGGCTCCCTGGCAGTAAATGAGTTAAGTCACAACAGTGAAGAGCTAAGAACATGGCCCTCAAATAGCATGTTTATAATTAATTAGTACCTTCACAAAATTCCTTGTATTACTGGAAGAGTAAGAGAGTTCGGAGTATCTTTTTATAACTAAATCATGAAACGATTTTATGGTAACCTTAACTTCTGTAAAGACGTTACAATTATAACTTTGTCAGCAAGATTTAAAGAATTGATATATCAGATTCAGAACTACCACAAGGTGGTAAAAAAAACTTATTAAATTTTCCATTATGAAATATATGTAATTTAGATCTATATACACATATACACAAACACACATAAATATATATGTAATTTAAAACATACAAATTTGGAAAATATTCTACTCGTTTGCTTTAACTTCCCACCCATCAAAAAACTGGCACTCTGGGGATATGGGGAATATTTCTAACCTAAATCTTTTCTCCATGTAGGGCTGTTTTGACAGTATGCTTTGTACTTTTCCATGTTCAAGGAGGTGGGGATAGTGGAGGAGGAGAGAGGGGGAGCAGCGGTACAAGCTAAAGAAGCGGAGGAGACAGGAGAGCAGGTGAGGGAGTAGCAAGAGGAGAATTCTAGATACAGAAAACAGCTTGTTAAAACAATGTCACAGGAATAAAAGGTACAGCACAAGGAATACAGTCAACGGTATTAAATAACACCATACGGTGGCAGATGGTAGCTACACTTGTAGTGAGTACAGTATAACATACAATTGTTGAATCACTACGTTATACACCTGAAACTAATGTAACATTGTGTCAACTGTACTCGAATAAAAAAAAGTTTCTCAAATAACGAAAATTCCGGGAACTCAGCAATCTAGAAGTAGCAATTTAATACACAAATCACAGAACAAGCTGCTGGAAAAGGAAGATATCCCGTGTTCTAGGCCAAGGTTCTTTCCACTGCATTGTACTAGGACTATCTTTGCTTATTTCCAAGTACAGAATAACTGCCTCCAGGCGCCCTGCTAACCTTAAATCAAGCCAGACTTATGAAAGGAGCTTCCTGAGCTAAAGGTCTAAGAGCATTGCTAATTCAACGGCATCCTGTAATTTGGAAAACCCAAATCACAGAAGGCTCACCAATGGTTACCTGTGGTCTTCTCAAAGCTTTCTAAAAGATTTTCTCAAAGGTTTCCACTATGTCTTGAGACACTGATAAATAGGGCAATACTGTGATTACCTGGCAGTACTCAAAGGTAACTTGCAAAAGAAAGGGAGACTACAATAATAGGTAGTTCCTTACATTAACATGTAAAATATTCTTGTTAGCCCTGCTTTCAGTATCTCACAACAGAGTTACTAATAATTCATGGAATAAAATTCAGAGGTAGCCACAAGCTAGTGTAAGAAACACAAAGGAAAATATACATGTAAATAAATAGAACTCATGATAATAGTGATGAGGGAACAGAGGGCAAGCTGAGGACAGGGCAGAGGCTGACACCCTGCAACCCGCCACCCCAATGGGATGTCCCCAGGCACTCCTGGCTGCCCAAAAGCTAAGGAAAAGAAAAACAAATGGTTAACTAAAAGAGATCACAATCCTGCAAGACCTGAGACTCCCTCAGTTTATACGTCCTAGTGATTTACAAGGAAGAAGCTTTCTTATCAATAGCCTAACTTCCAGAGACCCATAATTCAGTTTCCTGAAGCCCTAACATTACCATCCCCTCCATAAAATTGAGGGATGCTGAGGCAGAAGGAAATGTAAATAAAACGGAATTTCTTTTAAACCTGCAGCCCATTGACAAGGACATGTGATAGGAGGAAAGTAACATTCTCCCCGGAAGCTCCCAAGGAAGCTCCCAACTATCGTACTGTTAACACCTTCTAGAGGGCTCAACAACCTTAACTTGACAATAGCAAGGCCTCCAGTATCCCGC
>NW_024426663.1:29647042-29760400 GCF_017311325.1 Ursus maritimus | reverse complement strand
CAAGTCTTCTTTAACATATGAAAGTACTTTCTCAACCTCCCTTTTTCCTTACCTCCCTCAACCCCATGTTATATAATCAGCCACCCCTCACCACCCCAGGGCAGCAGCTCTTTCTGCCCACAGGTCCTGTCCCCGAGCTTTAATAAACCACCAATTTTGCACCAAAGACGCCTCAAGAATTCTTTCTTGGTCATCGGCTCTGGACTCTACCCCACTGAACCTCACCTATATCCCACAACCTCATCAATAGGAAATATGAGGGGCGCCTGGGTGGCACAGCGGTTAAGCGTCTGCCTTTGGCTCAGGGCGTGATCCCGGCGTTATGGGATCGAGCCCCACATCAGGCTCCTCTGCTATGAGCCTGCTTCTTCCTCTCCCACTCCCCCTGCTTGTGTTCCCTCTCTCGCTGGCTGTCTCTATCTCTGTCGAATAAATAAATAAAATCTTTTAAAAAAAAAATAGGAAATATGAAAATACAATCTAGGTATCACCAAGATTACTATTGATCAAACATTCAGTGGAGAGGTAAAATTGTAAATCCTTGAACGGTATGGATTTAGTTTTGCTAAGACATCACGTTAGTTTTCTGACATTTTATAGTATCTATGTGGAGATGAGTTAGTTCCAATTACAAACTGTAAATTCAATTCACAGGGCTCCTGCTACCTTTAAGACATCAATATGCTTAATAATGTTCTTTCTACACTGTCCATGGGTGTATCTGATAACTTTCAGAAACATAGTTAACAGTATATCACATGACTTCAAAGTTATTACTCAAATTCACTCATTTATACTTAAATATTTTTGCTCTGAACGGTTTTTAGTTTTATTTTTTAAGATCCTTGGTATCAGAAGTCAAAACTGATTTTCTTCTGTTAAAACTAAAAGTATCAACCAAATTCTGAGAAAAAAGAATTTTATTAGTAAGTTTGCACAATGTATGAACTTCATAGCAAAACCAATTATAACATGAAGTCATCCTTTGGAATCTATTCAAAGTCCAGTAGCCCCACAAATAAAGAAGGAAATGCTATTATAAAGTCAGAAAGGTTTAATTCCACATGTCAATGTGCTCGTCAAACTCAGTTTAGGAACAGAGCCCAAGAGCATAAATGATAAGGTTTTTCTTGACCACTTTTGAGAAATGCTGTAGAAGGGGAGGGAAGGCCAGAGGGGGAGGGTCTTCTCCCTCCAATTTGGGATGGAAATATATTTTACGCAACCATGAACCTGAGTTGGAGAAATACGGTTACAGGATATAGTCAGAATTGAAAAGAAAAATCCCCTATATTAGCCTCTGTATTCATGCAAAGACTCTTGGAACATTCACTGTCTTTTAAGGCCTATCAATCATGGTTCATAATTACTTTGTTTTCTTACCTGTATCAGAAAGGTGACTGGTCTTACACAGGAGATCTAATTTTTGGTTCCACACACATAAGTCATTCCCACCAGAGAGCCAAACATCTAGTCTCTGAAGAACAATTAAACACTGCAAAATTCATGCAAAATGTAAATCAGTTTAGAATTTCAAGCATTCACTGGTGGTTTTCAAATATATCCACAAGTTCTTTTCTCCTATTCTCTTAAGGGGTGAAGCTTAAGTGTCCCACCCTTGAATGCGGGCTCTCCTAACTGACTAGCTTCTAACAAACAGAATGTGGCAGAAGGGATGGTATGTGGTTATAAGACTAAGTCATAAAAGACATGGTGGCTTCCTCCTAGCTCTCTCTTGGATCACTCGCTCTAGGGCGAACACATCCAAGCAGCCATATGGAGAAAGATGCACGTGCAAAACAGTGAGACCTCTGGACAATAGGCAGCACTACTTTACCAAGCACGTGAGTCCCCTAGGAATCTCCAATCCCAGTCAAGCCTTCAGATAACAGCAACTTCATAATACACACTGAACCACAACTACTTAGCTAAGCTGCTCTTTATTTCTGACCACAAATACTGTGAGGTAATATTTATTGTTTTAAGCAACTAAGTTTTGAAGGAATTTGATACTCCGTAATAGATAATTAATACACAAGGCTTAAATAAACTTCCTTTAAAAATAAAATTGGAAATATGACCTTAGTTCTTATGTAATTCTCAAATTAATATCTCCTAATCCTTAACTTAGGAAAATGAGTGTTTCAAGTCTCTAGAAGTGCTTTACCTTGAATAGTACTTTAAAGTCCACATCTTTAATTGTACTCTGCCCACCCATGACTCTGAGTGAGCACAAGAGTAAGAGTGACAGAGAAGAATAAAAAAGAAAAGGAAAAGGTCTGGTAGTCTCGTCTAGGCAGAGGGTGGGGCTGCTTTTAAAGCTGTTGGAATAAAAAGTGTTGAAAATAATGCATTTATATTTCAAGAGTTCCTAACCTAATTTTTGAATGTTTAATATATCAGTACTTTGTTCCTTTTTTTGCCAAATAATATTCCACTGTATGGGCACAGCACATTTGTCCATTCTCAGTTGGAGGACATTTAGGTTATTTTTGTATTATGTATAGAGCTGCCATGAACATTCACGTACAAGTTTTTGTGTGGACATACATCTTCATTTCTCTTGACAATGAAATAGGAACACTTAGGAGCGAGATTGTTAGGCCAAATGATAACTCTTTTTAACATTCTGATGAACAAACAACTTTCAAGGTGGCTATACCATTTTACAATTCCAGCAGCAACATATGAAGGTTCCATTGTCTCCTTATCAACACTTGTTATTACCTGTCTTAGATATTAGCCATCTAGTGTATATGAAATAGTACTGCATTATGATTTGCACTTGCACCTCTCTAATACCTAATGATGCTGAGCTTCTTTTCACATGCTTTTGGCCATCTGCATATATTCTTTGGAGAAATATCTTTCACATTATTTTTAATTGGACTGTCTTTTTATTGCTGAATCTTAAGAGTTCTTCACATATTCTCTTAAAATTTTGGGGGGGGGGAAGCCTGCAGGGATTTTGGTGGAGACTGTGTCCAATGTGCAGATCATTTTGGGGAGTGCTGCAATCTTAACAATATTAAATCTGATCCATGAATATGGAATGACTTTCCATTTCCTTAGATTGTCTTTAGTTTCTTTCAAAAAATGTTTTGTAGTTATTCATGTGCAACTCTCATTTCTTCCTTAAATTTATTTCTATGTATTTTATTCTTTTGGATGCTACCATGAATTCATTTCATTTTCTTAGTTTTTCTTAATTTTTTTTCTTAATTTCATTTTTGGATATTCATTGCTAGTATATAGGAATACAGTTAATTTTGTATACCGATATTGTATACTGAAACCTTGCTAAATTTGTTTATTAGTTCTAATTGTTTTGGCTATGAATTTAAGATTTAGTATATAGATCATGTCACTTGTAAATACAGTTTTATTTCTTCCTTTTCAATATGGACACCTTTTATTTCTTTTTTATTGCCGATAACACTGAACAGTGCCATCCTTGTCTTCTTCCTGATCTCATGGGAAAAAGTATCCAGTTAGTCTTTCACCATTAATATGATGTTAGCTTTGGGGTTTTCACAAATGTCCTTTATTACACTGAGGAAGTTCTCATCTATTCTTAGTTTATTGACTATTTTTACCATGAGAGGGTGCTGAAGTCTGCAAAATGCTTTCTCTGCATCTACTCAGATGATCATGTTTTTTGTCCTTTATTCTTACTACGGTATATTACAGTTATTGATTTTTCAGATGTTAAACTGAGATAAGTCTTATTTGATCATGGTGTATAATCCTCTTTATATGTTGTTGATTTGGCTTGCTAGTATTTCTTTAAGGATGATATACTTCTTTTGGCACTTAACATCTTATTAGAATTTTCCAAACTCCTTATGAATTCTCTGAAATACCATTTTTAGCATATGTATCTACTGCAATTTAAGTAAGACATTTAGGATACTGTCAATCATCCATTTATAAAATATATCTTCAGTAGACATTTCTGTTCATAAATCTCTAAGTTTTTATTATTATTATTATTATTATTTCCTTTAAAGAGTTTTCTGTAAGTAGAATCTCTGGGTCAATTCATGTAATCATTTTACAATTTTCATTAATAATGTCAAACTGCCTTCTAGGAATACCATCAATTTATACTCTCACCAACAATAAAAATGCCAACTTCACCATTTCCTTGCTAATACAAACCCTTATGAAAACTTTACTAGCTAAAAAAAATAATATTTCTCACATTAGGGATCTGAATTTGATAAATTATCTCTTCAAGACGAACTGAACCACTGAAATAAAATGAGTGAAATACTATTTTTAACAATGTCTTATGTGACACATGATCACAGCAGGAGTAAATACAACCATCTAACTAACATTATAACTTCTTTAAAACATACTTTGACCATACTGCAAGAAGATACCTCTTAATGATCAGTTCCTATTAATAGCTCACCAAAGGAATTTGTCCAAAATACACCAAACTTTTTCTCCTGTTCCTAGTCCCTATTTCTTCAATTCATGTATTTTCATTTGAAACCTTATGAACTCTGTCAAACAGCAAGAATATTTTTTAAGGAATTTCAAAACAGCATCTTTTCAGATCGAATAAAGCATAGACATTTTCATCAAATCAATACTTTAATAACTTCCTCAAAGACAGTCCACTGTTAAATTGGATACAAGCATTTCTGGGCACTTTCTTCCCCTGAAACTACTAAATTGATAATAAGAATAGCAATAGTAGCATCAGATGGCTACCACAGACGCTGCCTTTTAGGAAAAAAATCAAATACCTCCATTACTGGTACAGAGCAATTCTTTCTACATTAAAAAAAGTGTTCGCTCCAATATAAAGACAAATTATCTTTAAAACAAATAAGGAAACATCGTATTTTACAAGACNNNAACTTGGTGACATTATTGAAAAACAGTGGCACTTTCTTAAGAACATCCAAGGTAATTTCTTCTGTAGGAATCAAAGTAACCAAGTCCTCTCCAACTTGGGGCAGAGTTCCTATCATGTAATAAGCTCCAATTAATATTTGTTTGTAAAATGAATGAACCTAATAGTAGCAGCCAGTTAGCCACATGACATTTCTTTAGAACTAAGTAACTGATTTGTCTCATCTTTATGACTTTATAAAAAGCAGAGATTGAGGGACAAATAAATCCATGTTTTTAGCTCAAAGTACAAAAAACCCCAGACTAGCTACTGGTATAGTCATTCTGCAAGTAACATCTCTTCCTAGAATTACCTACAAGAAACATACTATCCTTTTCCTTATGTTGCTATATATTCAACCCTTGATCTAATTTCAAATTCAAACATTCTAACATTTAATATACAAGCTCTCACAAATACAGTCTTAGAAGAATCAAATGACTGTAGGTATGTGTAGAAGAAATAATTCTTAAAACCAACAAAAGTAATTTCATCTAACTTATTAAACATTTTTTCTGAGACAAAAACATTATTACCATAAAATAACAACTTAAGATTTTACCTTTACAGTAGACTGGAAGCAGGATACCTTCTGAACTTGTCTGCCAGTATCACAATCCCATAACTACACTTACGTTAAGAAATAATTTCTAAACAGAACATTAAAATCTCAATTAGGAGATAACTTTTCTAACAATTAAATTACAAATGTTACACACTCAGAAAAATCTTGAAATAAAGCATAAAATATTTAGCATTTATACTACCACCAAAATTAAATCATACAGTGAATTACAACTTAGCACAGCAAGCTTACAATTTAAACTAAGTTCGAGGCAAATTTTACTATGAAACTATCTGAAAATGTCAACAGAATGAATGGCCTGAATACTGAATATTTATAGACATTAAATACGTCAAGTGTTTAAATTTTAAGACTTATACTCCAAAATAGTCCACCAAAATCAAATAAACACTGAACATAAAGTATTTATACTGAAAACTATCAACTCCATTAATTCTTACTTGAAACCTCCTTCAACACGCATGGCCTGATTTGCTACTGTTACACTAACTCAAAGAAGCCAGTTACAGCGTATTACTTCTAAGCATATTTAAAATAATTAGAAGACCTCCATTAAGTGTCCGAGCTTAGTCTGACTTAAGGAGCATAATGATTTTCAAATTTTTACCCCATTTCCTAAGGTCACATATACATTTTACAGTATGTCTGAGCACACATTTTCATACATGCATACAAATATATAAATACATACACACACGTATATGGATAGACTTAAGACTATCACCTGACAAAAATTAAAAATTTATCTTCAACATTTAATTAATGAAGTTTGTTAATAGTGGAGGCTTAAGCAGCCTGGAATTGTTTTTCACAAGAAAATTCAACAAAGAAAATGACTCTATACCATCATTTAAAAGTAAAGTTCATGTGGATATCGTCTCAACTACTTTCTACTATAATAGCAATTTAATAATTGCCTCTAAGCATTATTATAGTACCTCAGGAATGTTCTAATAAAAACAAAGTATTTAAAATTCTTTTTTGGGGGATTATACTGATACTGAAAACAAACAAAAAGCTTAGGTCCTAAAATAATATTTGTCTCAATGGAACAGTAGTAATAGTTATTCCGACTCAAATATGTGTAATACTGCTTATGCAACATTGTCATCACCACAAAATACAGCTTACCGCATGTAAATCTTACCTTCAAATTTTTTCACCTATTGGCAATGTGTCCAGAAATCACTTGAGCTACTGAGCTCATTTAAAGTGTGTTATGGGGCGCCTGGGTGGCTCAGTCAGTTAAGCATCTGCCTTCAGCTCAGGTCATGATCCCAGCGTCCTGGGATCAAGCCCCGTGTCAGGCTCCCTGGTCAGCAGGGGATTCTGCTTCTCCCTCTCCCTCCACCCCTCCCCCTGCTCATGCTAAGGCATGCACTTTCTCTTTCTATAAATAAATAAAATCTTAAAAAAAAAAAAAGTGTATAATAAGGTCTGTTCTGGTTCTGCATAAGCCCAAGAAACACCTACTCCTTTGGGCATACTCTAAAACTTACTTCCTTAATGCTTCAAACTATTTAAACAGAATTCTCAGATAAGCACAGACTATTTAAAGCTAAAATCTGATATCTTTTTTTTAAAAAAAGTAAGATTACAGTTTCAATTAAGTATTTGGCTAAGGCCTTCACAAATCTAACTCCTCATATAAATATTAAAGGCTGAATTTGTTTAAGGAAAGTATTTTATGAAGGCAGTATTAAACAGTGGTTCAGAATTCCGATCCTGCAGTCAGACTGCTTGCCATCTGCGCTCTAATGGCTATATGACCTAGGGCAAGTTATTTAACCTCTCTGTGCCTCTCTCCTTTTCTGGAAATGAGAATAAAAATACTTATTATAAGAATTAAACATGTTAATATATGTAATATGGAATATATGTGTAAACATATGTAATATATGTTAAATAGAACAATGCCTGGCACACATAAGTGCTCTCTCAAAAATTTTACCATTTTGTTAAACCTTAAATTTTTACCTAAAAGTACGGGAGGGGAGAATTTACTCTTTTAAAATTGTTCTTAAATACTAAATATTAAACACTGAGCAGATGGTAATTCACTTTTCTGCCAAGCTCAGTTCAAAAGGTTCTTATGGGTTGGGGCCGTTATATTTCTTTTGCTATTCAATGCTGTACAGACAAAAATGTGAATTATTCTCCAGTCTAACTCATCTTTGTTTTTCTAAATTGAAAAGCGAACTGAGATAAGTACTTTTAAGCCCAAATTCTCCCAAATTCTCCATTTTCTATAACTTGATATAATAGTAACTCTGGAAAGAACAGCTTTAGTCATGGGGTTTCCATCAATAATAAGCCTTTAACCTATTTCCAGTCTAATACTTTTCAGATGACTAATACTTTTAAGAAGTGTGTTATGGAGGCTAGAGCAAAATCATTTTTGCTAAAATGAAGGTACAGAGAAGCCCCCAAAGGCTAAAAACTAATAATGTATGTACTAGTCCCTTGGGTCACTATAGCTATTTCACTTTCTTCCAGATTTAAGGATATAATAACTGTTCTATCAGCAGAGGCTGTCAAGATCAGTTGATTTTTTTCTTCACAAGCTTCCAAGGAAGGAAATGTAATAAGAGCTGTTATCTTTTGAGTGTGTCCATTAAGTTCCAGAAGTTTTTCTCCTGTCTGAAATACCAATAAACATTTTAATAGGCTCATATCATATTTATAACCTAAATAACCTTAAATGACAACATTAAGAAGAATCACCATGTAGAAAATACATAATTTCATTTTTAATTACTTAGATGTTATAACTTCAAGCAATCAAATAGAATCTAAATAGTACTGAAAGGGTAGCCATAAATAATTTTAATTATTTTCTAATAGAAAATACTAATTTTTAGCATATTTTATGTGAAAATTTAAAGGAATATTCTTAAAACTATACCGTGTGGTTTTAAGAATTGTGTAAATTAAGCATAAAAATATAAGTAACTAATCTATACGAAAAAAAACAGGGAGTCCTCATTAGCCAAGTATTTGTTATCTAAATCTCCAAAATTAAAATGTCGTTGAAGGAAATAAAAGTTAGCATAACAACTCAATACATATATTGTACATACCCAACAGTAGTTCAACCACTCATAAAGTCAGTCTCAACTCCATGTCTAACACCAACAGCTATCCCTATCTATCCAGTGTCTTCAGCTATCAGTCTCTCACTGACTTTCCCAAGTAGTAAACATATAAAAATCCAATGTAAATATAACGTAAATTGCAAATCCTTCCAAGGTTGCAGGATTTCATGAACGTGGTAAATATAATGTTAAATAACTGCTTTAATCAATGGCAAAGCCATTGAAAAATGAGGACCTGACAGAGTCAGACTAGATAACAATCCAAGCAACAGAAGATAAATGCTTCAAAAGAGAATAATTTGAGTATCAAAAGAATCAGCCTTAAAAATCTGGTGAAGCCTTAAATATTTTTGAAAAAAAATTAGCCTTTTATTACATTGACTATTAAAGTCAAACATAAGAATATCATATTACACTACCGTACAATTTTGAAATAAAAATTCTATCTCCCACAAAAATCAACATTTGATTCATTTTCGGAGTCAGTGCATAGCTGCTGACAAACTTAAAATTTTGTTCAGTAAGATTAAAACTTTCCCTATTATGAAATATTGGTCCCCATTTTAAATGGATTCATCCTAAGTAATCTTTTTCAAGTATTAATTACTTTCAGTATACTTACATGCAGGTATATACCCAGACAGTGTTTATGAGTACAAACTCAACTATACAGTCTTCACACAGAATTAATACACACCTGGGCATTCCACACAACTACAATTCCATCATCACCAGCAGAGGCAAATCTGGGTAGAGAAAAAAGGTAAAAAAAATAAAATAAATTTTAAAAAATCTGGTGACATTTATATGCTGAAATTACTAAGAACTATCAGAATTTATTAATGGTATCGTGACTAATATTAATGTTGATTAAGTTAAGCTAATTCAACAAATAATTATGGACTACCTTCTAGGTTTTGTGCCAGGTACTGAGATCCAAAGATAAACAAAACCATTCACAGCTTCACGATGATCAACTGCTAAAACCATAAGAAAGGGGGAGACCTATAAATACTCTTTAAAGTCCTTCCTGGCTTTAAAAATATGATTAAACCCTTACTTAGGTGATATGACACCAAACTGAGGAAGAGCTTCACTGATAGGAAGTGATATTCTAAGTGTGGAACAAAGGAATCATGTCTTTAGAGCAGCTCATTGTTTCTATTATCTGTCTCTGTAAAGAGATTTTAACTTTACTATCTAAAGCCAAGATCTCTCCTTTGCTCCACGTGGCTCTTGGTCTTTTCATGTAAATACTGTGTTCTTAGTTCGGAAGCTTCCAGGTTTTTTGAGGGTTTCTGCTTGTTTTTAGTGAAAATACTTGAAACACAAAAACGAAAAGGAAAATTTATTTCCTGCCATGAAAAAAGCTGTGATGAACTCAGTTATAGCTTCTCTCTCCTGTTTACTTCCCATTCACTATACATAAAGGAACAATCATATACATTTTGTAGAGTAGACAATATCCATGATACAAAGAGTGCCAAGAAAAATAATTTATTGTACACGATTACTCACCACAGTGAATGCATCATAGTAAAATCAAGAAAGCACTGTTCTCAAGCAATATACCAACACAGTGGTATACAGCAATCACACCACAAGCATGTCAAGTAATTTATTAATAACGTAGTATATGAGTTTGTAAATGATTCTTTAATGAATCAAAATCGACCCAAAGTTGTTCCCATATCACTTTCATTCACTTAAATTCAAGGTTTGTTTTTTTAATAGGAGAGAAACGAGTGGTGTTATAGAAAGCCAGCTATGAACTGTGTATAACTGGCCCCTTGTAGTTAACAACCATTAATAAATGATAATCCACTAGCAATGACATTTAAAAAATGTGTTCTTCCTTGCAAGACTGTGAGTGGGTTTCACAAAATCTGGGTACACCGTGAATGTCTTCATTACAGGAAACACTGTTAGCCATCCAGGTCTATCGCTGCAGAATTGATACACTAGGACACAAAAGTTACTTGTTCCTGAGATTATCTGTTCTGACGAATTTTACCACTATATGAGATTCATAAAATCTCACTACTTCAGTCATATAACAATTTCCTTAAAACTCCAAACTGAGCTTCAAGTTCTAATTTCTCATGCTCAGTTTCAGAGTCCCATAAGTAACTATTGTCCTCACTGGCTCTGACAATTCCCATACTCATTTCAGTACTCCTTTCTAAATCCTTCAATTATATCTCCTCCTATAGGAGCTAAGAGATTATTCAGGAGATGGGAAATTGGTCAAACACATCCTCACCGAAGTCTGTTAACAATTTTTTAATAGAGAACTACATATCTTTTTAATGGAAGGACCCTGAGAACTTCCTATGTAACTAATGAGAAATCACATGCAGAATTATTTTTTAAATCCATGCCTAACATTTATTCTTAGTTCAAAATGAAGTATATAAAAGATCTGGAGATTTAAAGGAAAACACTCATTTTTAAATTAAAAATACAATCTATTATTTAATAACATACATTTTTCTGAATTAGAATACTAAACAATGCCTAAGTATCAAAAACAGCTGCTGGACGTCAATCTTTAATAGCTTATGTTTCTAGGCCTATTGATTTCTTTTTATTTGTATAGTGATGGTAGGGAGGCAGGACTCAAGGTCTTAAGTTTTCTTTGGTATAAAACATCAATTTCTATTGATTCTTGAAACTCTTATAATTGCTTTTCTCCCTTTAGAAGACTGCAGGTTTAAAATACATACTTTTTTCCAACCCTGATTTTTAACTTCTCATTATTGTTTTATCATGTCTGAATCTCATGAGTTCACAATGAAAGACGATTGAACGGCTGAGAGTTTAGAAATGAGATATAGAGCATTTCACCTCAAACTTTAATTCAATCAGTAGTGAACAAAAGTTAAATCTAAACAATGCTCAAAAGTAATGCATGAAATCACAGCCAATTTTTTATTGCTCAGAGGTCAATTACCCAGTTGGTGGATTATTCAGGCCTTTCAATTTTCTTATATATCCTATTGCTGCCTTTTTTTCCCCCCCATTTCAGTATTATTACCTTCTCTAAAGAGAAAACATGAAACTTAGAAATGCAAATCACTCTAACTTTGCTACATATTAGTATCTCCCATAAAATAACGACTAAAGGGTTGGGAGATCATTCGCAAATTACAATTATCCATGCTATTAGGATGGATAATTGAAAACTAGCTACACTTTATCAGTTTATCTTAAACTATAATCAGTTCATCCGAATCAGTCAAGCATACACTTCACCCATCTGCAAATCAGAAATTATAATTCAACCCAAGAATTCCTAATAGTAAGATACATTGTAATTGCTAAAAAGAAGTAATGAACTATAAAAAAAGGAGTAATTAAAATGCCAGGAATGTTTAAACTATTCAATGGAAGGAAGAATTGTGGCTGTATTGCATTAAAATTACATATAATTTTGTAAAACATTCTAAATTCGTAGAATCCAAAGATTCAAGTTTATAGTTAAGGTTTTAGGAGAAATGCTTCTTTACTGATTAGTACAAAATGTACTTAGTGAGATTCATGCTAGATGACAGGGAAATGTCAAGATCAATTACATGTGGTTCTTGCTTCAAGATCTTCAGTGGTTGTTTAGAAATGTATTTCATCAAATCTAAGCTATCAAGGTAAGACATTCTATTATTTTACGTACTATTAAAGAAAAAATACGGCCAATTATAACTGAAAGACACCACCAATTACGTGTCTCCAAATTTCAAAGATTTTAAAATAGGAAAAAACAGGCTTCTTAGAATCAATGAAATATAGTAATTGCCATACTTAGTGATGTTTATGATGTGGCACTTTCTAGTCCAACAAATCTCTGATTATCTCTAGCAGGTTTAAAGCACCAAAGAAATGCTTTTTCAATGAATAAATTAATGAATAAGCAAACATTTAAGTGTTGCAAGGGCTCCTTAAAAGAGATAACCATTAAGTGTATTAATGTAAACTCATTTTTTCCTTTTATCATTGTTATCAATATACTGTCAAAATTAAAATTTAAAATTTAAAACGTGGAAACAAACCACACACAAATAAATTCCTTTTTGTTGGGGCACCTGGGTGGCACAGCGGTTAAGCGTCTGCCTTCGGCTCAGGGCGTGATCCCAGCGTTATGGGATCGAGCCCCACATCAGGCTCCTCCGCTATGAGCCTGCTTCTTCCTCTCCCACTCCCCCTGCTTGTGTTCCCTCTCTTGCTGGCTGTCTCTATCTCTGTCAAATAAATAAATAAAATCTTTAAAAAAGAAAAAAATTCCTTTTTGTTTCATGATCCTGTCCCATACTTATGTGTATCCTTCAACTTGAAACCATGTCTTCAAAAATACTGAGTGTACAATTAAATGACCCAGCAAAAACTACACGCATGGAAAGAAGTGTAACAAGGTGAAGCATGATTTAATGAAGACCTAGAGCAGAGCTTCTAGAATGTTCCATCCTCTCCTACCCTAATTATGAGAACTAAGCTTATCATGAGAGTTGATTCACGCTCATATTAAACACTAACCATATATTAAGCATTAAATATAATTATATGTATATTTGATACTGAAAGTAAAGATCAATAGGATAGTTCTTGCCCTTAAAGAACCCAGTCTACATTACTAAGTAATGCTATACGGTCCAGATCACGAATCCATTGAGAATTCTCATTTGTACTCATTTCAATTTATAGAAATCATTCTTTTTTTTTTTTTTTTTTTTAAGATTTTATTTATTTATTCAACAGAGATAGAGACAGCCAGCGAGAGAGGAAACACAAGCAGGGGGAGCGGGAGAGGAAGAAGCAGGCTCATGGCGGAAGAGCCTGACATGGGGCTCGATCCGACAACGCCGGGATCACGCCCTGAGCCGAAGGCAGACGCCCAACCGCTGTGCCACCCAGGCGCCCCAGAAATCATTCTTTTTAAACACCTTCCCTTTGAACATCTCAGAGAAAGTACTCTCATTCTTGCCAACTGTGAACTGAAAAGTACAGCAAAGCTTCACAAAGATTTGTATAACACAAAATATTTTCACAAGTAATTCCTATGTCTATTACTTAAGGGATTTTTTGGTTTTGTTTTGTTTTTTTTTTAAGATTTTATTTATTTATTCGACAGAGATAGAGACAGCCAGCGAGAGAGGGAACACAGCAGGGGGAGTGGGAGAGGAAGAAGCAGGCTCATAGCGGAGGAGCCTGATGTGGGGCTCAATCCCATAACACCGAGATCACGCCCTGAGCCGAAGGCAGATGCTTAACCGCTGTGCCACCCAGGCGCCCCTACTTAAGGGATTTTTAATAGTTCTCATTCATTTGAATTTATTTCCATTAGGTCAAAGGTGCTACAGATTCAAATATAACCTTAGAGGACATAATGAAAGGTACAATCCATAAAACTTCCTGCATTCAATATCTACCATAAAACACTGGAAAAATAAATAGAACACTATTATGGCAAAACAAAAAATCCCTGTGATTAACTAACTTCCCACCTAATCCAGAAGTACTTTCTAATGCATGGTACAACTAAAACAGAATATATTTTTTACAATAAAATAGAAATGAAAAATGGTACAATACCAAAAACCAAACCAAACCAAAAAAATACAAAACTTTCATTTAAAATAGATTTTTACTTATCTTGTATGCTAGAACTACTTGAAGAAAATCAGAGAAGTACGTGGAAACTTGTAAGAGAAGCAGAAGGGAACTTGAAAGCGTTTTCATGAGCCATAGACACTGATGTCACTGGTCCTTTCAATAGATTTACTGGAACATCAAACTTTTTTTCTTGCTTAAGAAAAATGCATATATTAACATGACTCTAATATCTGAATGTCTAAGGTCCTTTTTTTGCTCATATACAATGAAGGTGGATGATTCCATAATTTTCATGGTCATTAGGAAAGGTATACCTTTGTAAATTCTCCCCTCCCCCAAATCACAAACAGAAAGCTAAACTACAACATCAAAGTTTACAAATACTAGAAAAACCAAAACTCCCTAGGACTTCTGGTAGGGGAAACCTCCATTCATCTGAGCTCAAGTTTCTGTAAAAGAATTTCTACTACTAGAGAAACATCCCTGGCCTCTCTCTGCCCCGCTGGTCAAATAAATGAGTGAATGAGAATGAATTGAGCATGCTCAGTTTAGACCCTACAGGGTTTTCTCTAAGGATTTATCTGTTTCTATAGGGAAAACATTCTGCTTTGCTCTTATTTTTCAGGTAAGTCTACATCTTAGTGGGAGGCTTGCAGATGTCCAGGTGTGTACCAGTGATTTGAGTGAATAAGTCTACCTAACTCAGGATGAAGTATAAGAAATCCCACTGAGGTTATATATCAAAGCCAACATCCTTTAACCCAGCCTTTTGCCAGTTATTAGTTTTTATGTTCAGGTCCACCTGTGTGACTCCTGCACCTAATATCTAAGAAAAAGTTTTATTCTGAAACAAAAATACCTTTTAAATTGACATTCTTATTTCCTCTATATCAAATATGTATCATTTTTCAATTTTTCATTATGGATAACTTAAATATACATTCAAGTATAAACAGTATAACAAAAATCCCAAGTACTCTTTATCTCTCTTCAATAATTATCAACTCATAACCAATACTGTTTCATCTGTACACACCCAAGCCCCCCTCTGCAGATTACTTTGAAGCAAATCCAGTAACTACATTTCATCAGTAAATATTTCAGTATGGATCTTTTAGAGGTCCTTTACATCAGGACTAAAGTTACCATTTAATTTCTTAATGTCACCACATACTCAAGGATCAAATTTCCCTGTCTCAGGATTTTTTTTAAGTTTATGAGGACGACCTAAATAAAGTTCATAATTGCAGGGGTTGATATATCTATGAAGTGTCTTCTATTGATTCCTTCTTCCTATTTTTCTCCTTGCAATTAAACATTTGTCTCGGGGCGCCTGGGTGGCACAGCGGTTAAGCGTCTGCCTTCGGCTCAGGGTGTGATCCCGGCGTTGTGGGATCGAGCCCCACATCAGGCTCCTCTGCTATGAGCCTGCTTCTTCCTCTCCCACTCCCCCTGCTTGTGTTCCCTCTCTCACTGGCTGTCTCTATCTCTGTCAAATAAATAAATAAAATCTTTAAAAAAAAAAAAATTTGTCTCATAGAGTTCTCAGTCTGGATTTTGCTAGCTTCCTTCCTACGCAGTCATTCAATGTGCACCTCTGTCCCCTGTATTTCTGATAAATTGATAGATCTAGAGACTTAATCAGATTTAAATCTGACTTTTTGGTAGGGCCACTTCACAGGAAGTTCATATACTCCAACAGGAAATGTAATTTCTGGTAGTCTTTCTTTAGTGAGGATGTGATGTTAATAAACTGTCTAAATTTGTTATTAGAGGTTGCAAAATTACAATATTCCAATTTCATGATCCTTCCTAGCTTGAATTCTTCCATAAAGAGAAATTTCCTCTCATCGATTATTACTGATCCCGAGATACAGTTTGTACAGGAAAGGCAATATACATCTCGCAGACATCCCTTCAAGAGAGGAAGCTGCCCAGGCTCTGAGGAATGTGGTTACCTTCCTCCAGCTGTTGACTTCAGGGTCCATTTCAGCTCTCAAGCCAAAGTCATAGTATCTTAGTTGGCACCCAGACAAAGGAAATTAAGCAAGGTGGTGGACTCCAGAAGCACGTTCCTGGATGACCCTCAGCCAGTGACTAAGCAAGGCAGGGTTAAAAGTCCCCGTTATTTCTATCCAACACAGAATTCCTCTAACGGGCATTCTTTCCTCCAGAGTTCCCCACTGGGCCTAGAGAGACTGTCAGATCTATACCACAGTCTGAGATAGCTCCCCTTGTCTGATCCTGTTTCTTCCCTTTTCCCTTCATTGATGTTTCTAATTAAACCACTTGTGTGCTTAATTCCATTTTGCTACCTGCTTTGCAGGGAACTCAAGTACTAAAAGGGTCTATATCACCTTGACCACAGATTTCTATTCTCTGAATGTTAGGAAGAGAATTTTAGCTTAGGAGTATTTCTTTAAAGATCTAACATACTGTTTGTTGTTAATGAATTATCAACCTGCATGAGTTTGTTTAGTGTCTCATGAATGTACAGCTTCACCAGCTATCCTAGGGGTACATTCTATTCTCCAGTCTGGCATTTCATGGGTCACCTGATTCTTTTCCAGTCATGATCCCATCCTACATAACCTTGTCTGTTTCCTGGAGGAGCAAGGAATGGTCAAATAAGCAACCAAGAAAACTATTCTTAAAATGTGTTATGAACTCAGTTTAGTTTAATATGTCAAATGCTGGAGTATTACATGCAATTTTAGCACAGTCCATTTTTTGGAAGACTCTAGCTGAGGCTTAGCCTTCTTTAGTGATCTCCCAATCAATATGACCCTCACTTCATGTTCAAAAAACACTACAGAAGAAAAGAAAAGGCAGCTGTCTGTTAGGTTATACAGGATTTATCTGGTATCTTCAAAAACCAATCTGTGAAAATTTTCCACTCACTGATTTTAGCTGAGCCACCAAGAAAACAAGAAAATCCTTCTGCAAAATTCTCAATAAAATGATATTATCTAAAGACATGAAGCGTGAAACCTGGATTACAACAGCTGACCAAAAAACCAGAATGTAAAGTCCACAAAAATTAAATAAAAACATAAAAAGTATAATATATATTTCTATGATTTGACTATATACAAATAATGTACATTAGCAATGGTGAATTCTAAATTACCTGAACTACTAAATTAAGAATGAAAATGCCATGCTCTTATTTCTATTTAAATAAAGATTTATATAGTTTGTAGATTTCTTGTATCTTTCTTACCAGTACTGACTCCTCCAGAGTTTTTTATTTTCAGTGCAGAATTAAATTTTTTAAAACAAAACACACCAAAACTTCTACAGGTGTTTGACAGAAAACCTTGTATCTAACGAGATGTAAATTTGGACATAGTAATGACTTGAGCACAAAGAATTAAATGTGACTCATGTAGTAATATCTTCACTTTATTGCAAAAGCCAAAACGTAGGTTTTTCATCTATTTCTAAACATTCAAATTCCCTGTGATCCGTAGCAAATTATTCTCCCTTCCTATGTCCACCAGCATTAGCAACAGGACTTAGTCGCTTCTCCCCTCAAGAGGTAGAGTTTACTTATCCACGTACTGAATTTGTGCCAGCTCCTGACTCACTCTGACTAATGAAACAGCAGCAAACAGGATAGAGTCTTGAGAAGAGCTTTACATCAGGGCTCGCCCCTTCGCTCGTATTCAAACTCCATGATCACTGTGTGCACAAGCCCCTGAGCAACCACACAAAGAGCGTGCCCAGTCATCCCAGCGGAGTCCAGTAGGAACCGTCCAGCCCCAGCCAATTTATCTGACCAGAGACGCATTAAATAAACCTCAACAAGATCAGCTGATCCCGGCACAGATGGGAAAAAAAAAAAACAAACCCACCCAGCTGAGTCTCACCCAATAGCTACCTGCAGTTAGTGAGCTAAGTAAATAGCAGGTTGTTTTAAACCACCAAGTTTGGGGTGGTATATCAGAGAGCAACAGAGAACTGATACACTTGTCCATAATTTTTTACTGTTTACAGAACATTTACTACCTCATTAAACAACTGATTTACGCAGGAGCATCGCTGTGGGGAAAATGTAATCAAATATCAGCATTTGCACAATGATCATCACTCTACGAGACGGCCTTTTCTGCAGATTCTTGCTCTATGTAATAACAGCCAACAGGACATTTCACAGGACGGATAACAATGAAAATGGAAATTTCATTCTATATACATTTATTCTATATAAAAATTTAAAGATCGCATCCTAAAGGTATGCTATATATTTTTTATTTAACTTTCTCAGACAATATGATCTGAGGATTCTTTAAGACCCAAATATTAGTTATTATGGCCTAAAAAATTATTTGGGTTTTTTAAAACCTACCTAGTAACTTAATATGGTAAAATAACAAAAAACTTCAGCTTTCCAAATATTCTATATTTCCAGAAATGTTTAGTTTCAAAGATCTGACTTGCTGCCTTGCTGACTAAATAAACAATGTCTCTTAGAACATATCAACAATGAATACCACCAAAAAGGCTAAAGATTATTATACTATTGTTTACGTGTTATGATTTGGCTGGCTCGTATCACAACAAAACAGTGTTGATAGGCCAGTAATATATATAAGAAATCAATCTTCTCAAGCAAAAGTTAAGAAACATACTGTTGCAAAATAATCTGGCTGGATTGTGTCCCTGCTTTCTAGAATGGAGCTGGGCTCCTCAGACCTCTCCTCAGTTTATGCAAATCAGATGATTCAGGGTGGGCCTTCTGGACAATTTAAGGATAGGATCTGGCCATGTGGGAAATATGAACCATGTAATTAGAGGGTTGAGCCACAGATATTAGCCTGACCTTTCGACCTGGCATTGGAGTATGGGGACAGGGCAAGGAGAAGGGCTGGAAATTGAGTTCAATCAGGTGGCAAATGACTCAATCATTCCTAGTAATGAACCCCAATAAAAACTCTGGATACTAAGAGCTTGAGTGAGCTTCCTTGATGGTAATTCACACTGATGTGCTGAAAGGGAGGCATGTTCTAAAGACACAGAAACTCTGCACTTGAGGCCTTCCCAGACCTGGTCCTATGCATCTCTGCACTTGGCTAGTCCTGACTGTATCCTTTATAATAAAATTGTAATCCTAAGAATAGTGCATTCTGGAGTTCCGTCGGTGCTTCTAGTAAGTATCAAGCCTGAGGGTAGTGGGAATTTGTAGCCAGCTGATCAGAAGTGGTCGTGGCCTGGCACCCCTGGAGACTGCAGCTGATGACTGAGGTGAGAGGAGTGCTGTGCAGAACTATGCCCCTAACCTGTAAAATCTGACCTAACTCCAGGTAGTGTCAGACTTGCACTACACATGGGAAAAGCAATACCAAAGACATAAAAAAAAGCAGAGAGAAGACAAGGTTAATAGACATTAGAAGTGATGGTCAGAATTAGAAATAATCACAATAGCAGTCACCCATGGAGTCAAAAATGGGGGGAAAAAAGTATCAAAGGTAAAAGAGAAAATTAGAGATGAGAGTGGAAAAACTGATAGGGAAAACAGACAGGAGGTTAGGGAGTTAGGATGGCAGGCAACATGCACACCTAATAGTCTGGGGAGCCATTCATTCATTTAACAACTATCTGTTAATTACCTGCTACATGTAAGGCACTGTGCCAGTTACTAAGGATACTGTGATGACTACGAAAAACACGCCTCCCCCATGAAGTTTAGATTCCAGAGAAGATAAATATTAAATAGTTACAAAATTAACTCTGTTTTTATGCTATATGCTACAAAGAATAAGCATTTAGTTGAATAAGGGCTTAATCAACAGATAAAAAGATCAGTAATAAGCTAAATCTACAGTCCTAAGACCTATAAACCTCATCTCTATTGTAATTAAACACAAGATTGAACATGTTGACAAGAAAGTAAATAATGCATATTTTAAATACATTTCCTCAATAACAAAAGATTCAGATTACTTACCTTTCACTAAAAATAGCACATTCCTGGTAGGTACTTCATAGGTAAACATTCCCTGTATTTGTTTCTCAAATTTAGGTTCACCTTAACATAACTCTCACTCAAATTTTAGAGTCAATCCCTTCTTCAAAACTAACAAATATTTCTAAGCACTAACAACAGAAAACAAAAAACCTCAAACAAGAATAACCATCAAGTCACCAAATATGACACCCTGACTTCTGGGCAAAAAATGACTTCCCACATATTTGATCAAGATGCAGATGTCGATTTCTAGTAAATGTTAGTAATGATCAGATTTGAAATTTTTAGGAAGGATATTATGACATTGTTTTTAAATATACGATTCCCTAAAAATTCTTTCCAAACAGTAGGCAATTGGACAATTAGAGCTTACCTGTATTCATCTAACCGCACAAGAAATCGTACAATATCGTGATGAGCTTTCAGTACAAGCAGTTCAGTGTAGGGGTTCTGGGTTTGTTCTTCACCTATTGTCTGTAAAGGAGACTTCTTGTATTGGAGAAAAAAGAAATGAAAAACAGAAATAAAAGAGAAAGAGATTAAATGATTTACAACAAAAGACCATACTGAAATAAAACTGCATGGTATACATCTAAGAATACAAGATTTAAAAAGCTGTAAGATACCGTGTTCTAATACCATATACTATTTTCCCTAATATCAATTAACTACCAATTTAACATACATTTCTCTTACTACGAATCCACATCATGAACTTTCTCCTCTTTGTTAGAACTGATCTAAATATCCTTAAACTCAGATCATCATTCTTCAGATTAACTAAAAACAATGTAAGTAAAAGAGGGAAAAAAATCTCACTCTTGCCATAAATTTTAGTATTTTTAAATCACCATAAATTTACACACAGCGTGAATTTTATGTTAAGAAATTATACCTCAATCAACCTAAAAATCAATGGGCCAATCCAACTCAGTATTTAGAATGTTTCTCAATTAAAACTTGATAGAAACAAAACTGCAGGTCAAAAGGATAAATACAGACTACAACAGTGCCCAAACCACTACAGGCACGCAATACATGATTGCTGACTGAATAAACAAAGGCATGAAATCCTTCAGAGCAGATAAATTCAATAAATTCGAGTTTGGACAATCATACTGATAAAGATAATTGCTAATATTTACAGAGAATTACGTCACAGCCCATATGCCAGACACTGTGCAAAGCACATACGACATATAATTCACTCAACTATTCTGTAAGGAAGGTCTTATTAACCCCCTTTCTGTAGTCAAACCCAGTACTATTTCATGATAAATAATTTATTACCTCTAAACTGCAATTTCTCAAACCTGCTGTTATTGAGATTTTGGACCAGGTAATTCTTTGCTGTTGAGGACTATCCTATGCACTGTAGAATATTCAGCAGTATCTCTCGTTTCTACATACAGGTGCTAACAGAAATCTAATGTCCCCCATCCTGAAAATCAAATATGCCAAATATGCCCTAAGGGCAAAATCATCCCTGCAGAGAAATGCTGCTAAAACTAGAAGCAGTTCTTGCATAAATTAAGGAAAATCATTGGTTCTGACAAAGTACAAATTCACAATGGTTATACAAGTGAAATACTTTAACATGAAAAATGTGTAACGTAATATGCATAAATGTTTTCCCCCAAAAGTCACCCCCAAAGCAGTGGGTACTTTTTACTTATCCCATCTTACTTCTAGCGGTGGTTCTGATGAGAAAAGCAAAAGTGAGAAATTTGAAAACTGCATACCACTTCCCTCAAATGAAAGTTTACCAGGCATGGCAGAATTAGTTAGTGAAATTATATGATTAATCAATAATCAGGTTAATACAGAATTATCATGTCACATACATAATTATCTACAACTATTCCCTAATGTTTAAGATTTCAGCCTATCTGAAATGAACCTGATTTGAAAATTTCTTTTAATAGACAGTAAGCCCCAACTGCAAAGGTTATGAGGAAGTTAAAAGTAAGAAGTAAGGCTGCTGACTCACAACAACCCCAACTTTTTAACAATCAAAACAACTATTTGCTATGAGAAATAAAAGGGAATCCAAATACAAATTCTAATTCTCAGGTGGCATCCGAAATAAATTCCAGACCTCAATCCTTTTAAGATTCCAAAATTATTTTATTCTCAGTATTTCAAAGGTAAATTACAGTCAATCCAATTATTCAGGCCCACTAAGCAAGCCTGACTATGGAACCAAAAATAGGAGTTAATTACAAAATTCTTTTATTGACTTTGAAGCAAATTAATTTTTTAAAATAATTTTATATTTTTTTGTTGTTGGATAAATAATCAAATAGATTTTCTATTCCCTGAGCAAACATGAGTTGATGTTGTGAAGTGACACCAATAAACTAGAAAGTTGCAGTCACTTGTTTCTAGTAAGTCAGATACTTTTATAATTGAAACGAAGCTAGTTTAAGCACGAAGACGAATCCTCGAGCCTATTGTTGAATCATATCAGCTTCCGTTTCCTCCTTTTGAAATGGGGATATTTAATTCTCGAGGTCTTAGGGGAATCAGTTCAGACTAGCTAGTCAGAGCGTCCCCCACCCGCCCCTGCCACCGCACACCCCCTCCCCCACCCACTCGCCAACCAAGCCCTCGACGGCCTCCGAACCCTCAGGCCCCGCCTCTGCATGGGTCTCCAGTGTCTGGACCGGGAACGGGCTCGGGCAAGTTCAACCGCTGTAGGGGCAGTCAGGGTCGCCTGGGGGTTTACCTCCGCCAGTCCCTGGGGTTCTCGGCCTCCCCCGATCAGCCATCGCAACATCCGCGCAGCGGCACTGACTCGTTGGTTCCAGGTCCCAGTCAGCCCAAACTCAGCGCCAGGCTCAGCCTCCCCCTACCTCCTGAACAGCTGCGCAATGGAGACACAAATACTTCGCCCAATTTGCCCACGGAAGGATTAAGTACAAGGTAGAGCCCACAGAAGAGAAAGATTTTTGTCCCCAAAGCGCTGCCGTACTCAGCCACAGAGGTTTGGTTTGGGGCAGCCACCACGAAAACAGCAGCCGAAATCTAGAGTGGCGCAGGGGGTTCAGAGGCGCGCGCAGCACCCAATGAGCACGCGCAGAGGCCTTGCCTAGTTTGCGCTCCGAGCTTAGGTAGCTTCAGCGGCCCCTGGTGGACATGTGAAGCACAGCACTTGGAGCCCGGAAACCAACCAGTACCAATAGTCCCCACCTTTTTGGTTGGCTTTTGACCTTCACTTGGCTGGGGGACCGGAAAACTAGCACCCAACCCCCGCCAGCTTCCTAAAGAACTGACTGGAGAAGGTGTACTTCAGTATATTCTGCATACGAACTAATCCAGTGGCACATGTGTACACCAGAATAAATCTGACCAAGATTTACTGTGTACTGTAGTTGAGATACTGTGCTAAGGAAGGATTTACATAAATTCTAATGGTAACTCTGTAGTCCCTATTCTATTAAAAAAAAAAAAAAACACCACCAACAACAACAACAAAAAAAAACCCAAAGCTCTGAAAGATTAGTTTGTCTAAGACTAGCAGCTTGGGAGTAACTACACGGAGAATGGAATACAATCTCCACACTCCAAAACTACTGCTCTTGACTGTATGCTATAATGTCTAACCCAGAATCTCCCTAAATAATAGAAAGCACTTTATATCCTCTACTGTAACTACTAGATTGTCTTAGGCAGTCAAAGGTTTGTGGTCCTCTACTCTGGCTGCCTATCAGAATAATGCAGGTAGTTTTTTGAAAAATACATATTCCTGGCTCCCACCCCTGACTTATTGAAACAATCTCTATGGTTAAAACCTAGGAATTAGGATTTGGGGAAAGTTCTTCAAGAGATTCTGATGAGTAGCAAGGTTTGACAATAACCGGTCTAGGGACTACTTATACTTAAGCCTATAAAAGTTCATACTTATATTTGCATATGTGATTACTAGGTGCAAATGAGGGTCCTATCAGTAAATTCGTACAGAGAACCTATCCAGCTGTTCCACCCAATGCATTAATTCAACAAATATGTGCTGGGTACAGATGTACTGAGATGCAAAAAACAATAAAATTGCTGTTCTCTAGGATCAAGGCAGAATGTTCTGAACACACTAATAGAGGGCCATGCACTCTATTTAGAGGTATTTACTATTAATTTTTAAAAGTTTCATAATAGTTTGTTGTGGAACAAATAATCAAATACATTTTTCTACTCCAGGAATCCCTTTCTCTAGCTACACAACAACTGTACTGGCAGGAACTGTATTAACTATCTTCGAGCTCTCATTATTTAAAAGTTTGCAGCTTTCGGGGGAAATCTTGGCTAGCACAGAGTCTGGTCACCATTGTTTCAACCCCTATTGACTGCAGCTACATCCAGAGCATTTGAAGGAATGACACATGTTTGGTTTTTCTTCCCTGCCCCTTTTTCTTCTTTTGGGAGTCACACATTTAAGGATTAGGTCGTTCAAAAGCAAATAAACATATAGAGGAATTTAGAAAGCCACCATCACACCCTCCCAAGGAAAGATACTGGCTCGAAAAGACGTGAAGAGACCTTGAGCTTTCAACTCAGGCTAACCCCCAACACAGAGACACTCTTTAACAATCAAAAACCAAACCAAAGCAAACCAAAACCAAACCACAATCAAACAAAAAACACCAAATTCGGGAGAAGGAAGAAAATCTGATTGCCAGAGTTTACACATTATCAAATGTCCAGTTTTCAAAAAAGAAAAAAATCACAGACATACAAAGAAATAGAAATGTATGGCCCTTTCAAAGGAACAAAATTGACAATGACCCTGAGGAAGCCCCACCACTGAGATTACTAGACAAAGGCTTTTTAAAAACTGCCTCTTTAAAGAGGCTGAAAGAACTACAGGAAGACAAGGACAAAGGAAAACAAGGCATAAATGAAATAAGAATATCGATAAAGTAAAATACATTATAAAAAGGAACCAAAAGAAATTCTGAGGCTGAAAGTTACAATAACTGAAATGAAAAATTCACTGGAGGGGTTCAAAAACAGATTTGAACAAACAGAAAAAAGAAGTAGTGAAGAAAGTATAATTGAACAGAAGCAAAAAACAAAGACAAATTAACAGAATCTAAGGGACTTGAGGGACACCACCAAATGGATCAACATATGAATTGTGGGAGTCCTAGAAGGCAGGGAAAGAAAGAGACAGAAAGAATATTTGAAGAAACAATGGCTGCAAATGGCCTAATTTTGATGAAAGGCATCAATCTACAAAACTAAGAAACTCAATGATTTCCAAGTATATGCATATAATGGAAGTATTCAGCTATAAAAAGGAATGGAATTTTTGTATTTCTACAACATGATGTACTTTGAAACATTTTGCTAAATGAAATAATCCAGGCATAGAAGGACAAATATTGTATGATTCCACTTATATGAAGCACTTGGAACAGGCAAATTCATATACAGAAAAAATGGAAAAAAGGGGGTTGGGAGGAAGAGATAATTTGAGAAATTGCTTAATAGATAAAGAGTTTATGCTGAGGATGATTAAGTTTTGGATACAGATAATGGTGATGATTATACAACATTGTGAATGTACTTAATGCCATGAATTATGGCTAAGATGATACTTATAATGGCTAAGATGATAAATATTACGTATATTTTACCACAAAAGACAAGTAGAATGATGGAACAGAATAGAGAGCCACTTATACAGGGAAACCAATTTTTTTTTTACAAAGGTATAAAGGCAGTCAGTGGAGAAATAGTAGTTTTTACAGTGAAGGGTGCTGAAACATTTTGACATCCACATCCAAATAAATGAACTTAAATCTACATCTCACTCCATATACAAAATTCAAGATGGATCACAGACATAAATGTAAAACCCCAAACTATAAGACTTCTAGAATAAAGCATAGAAAAAAATCTTTGTGACCTTGCATTAGACAAAGATATCTTAGATATGATCTCAAAAGTACAAATGGTAAAAAAAGATACACTACACTTCATCAAATCAGCATTTTTGCTCTTTAAAAGACACTTGTAAGAGAATGAAATGATAAGCCACAAACCAGGGGAAATACTTGTAAATCATTATCTGATAAAGGGCTTATATCCACTATATTCTCAAAATGTAGCAGGGGTCCAGTTCTAGGTAAGATGGAATAAACACACAATACCTTTTTTCTCCAACTGACCACTGTAAAAACCTGGACAGAATGGATAATGCAGCTACCCGAGGATAAAGCAGTGCAGCCACCTGAGAAAAAAGTAGAATAGGGAAGAAAACTATAATTCATACACCATCAAGTCTGCATTTCTTTTACGTCCAATACCTCTCCAGCCTGAATCCAATGTAGCCTCGAATCTGGAAGTGAACACTGTCATGCAGACAGAGAAAGATGCAGAAGAATCCCCCTCTTTCTGGTTGAAGGAGTCAGACTCCAAGATCTCCCATAGCGACAGTAGCAGCAACAGGGGCTACCAACAGGAGACCACAGGAGCCAAAATCCTAAAGGAAAAGAACCTTCTTCATTTGATGAAGTTAAGGCAGCAAGATGGTGGATCCCAAGTCTCTTATCAGTCTTTTCCCTTGTCTACTCTTCCACCAACTGGCACTAGAGGGGGAACAATTGTGGAAGCAGGTGGTTTCTGACCAGAGATCCAAACAGAGAAATCTCAAAAAACCTGAAACTATTACAGAGATAGTGGAAAGGGAAAACAATTCCATAAAGTTCTGTATGAACTCCTGGGCTCACCTCTCTCCCCTGGATATGCCTGGCTCTTATCCTAATTAGCATACTGAAGACACTGAGAACTAAAGTAACAATTTCACTGGGGTCCAAGACTAATTACTAGGTGGCACACATATGGGACAAATTCAAATAACACTGCAAAACTTTAAAACTGAATCAACAGTGGAATCACAGTCACAGAAGGAAGGTTGGAACTCCTGCCTGAATCAAGCCAGGTAAACTGCTAAAAACAAACAAACAACAACAACAAAAACCCAACATTCTCTTCCAGGAGTTAAATAAAACAGTTTCTTAGTGTCATAGTCTAAAGGTCCAGAAATACAATCCAAAATTACTTGGAATATGAAGAAATACACAAATGTCCACTCACATGGGAAAATACAATCAACAGATGCCAATGACAAGATGACAGAGATACTGAAATTATCTGACAAAAACTTTAAAGAACTACTATAAAACTTCAAATGGCAATTGTGAACATTTTTCACAGAAATAGAACGATCATATCAAATTCATATGGAATCTCAAGAGACCCCAAATAGCCAAAGCAATACTGAGAAAGAAAAACAAAGCTGGAGGCATTACACTTCCTGATTTCAAACTATATAAGAAAGTTAGAGTAATCAAAACAGCTTGATACTTGATACAGACCAATGCACCAAAACTGAGAGCCCAAGAGTAAGCCCTCACATATAAAGCCAACCAGTATTTGACAAGGGAGCCAAAAGTACTTAACAGGGAAAGAAAAGTCTCTTCAATAACTGGTGCTGGGAAAAATGAATAACCATATTCAAAAGAATGAAACTGTTCTCCTATCTAACACCATTCACAAGAATTACTTTGAAATGAATTAAAGTCTCAAACATAAGACCTGAAATCACAAAACTTCTAGGAGAAAACACAGAAAAGGCTCCTTGACATTAGTTGTGATGATTTTTTTGGATATGACACCAAAAACACAAACGATACAAACAAAAATAAGTGAGACTATATCAAAAGCTTCAGTATAGCAAAAGAAACAATAAGCAAAATGAAAAGGCAATATATGGAATGAGATAAAATATTTGCAAATCATCTGATAAGGGATTAATATACAAAATATACAAGGAACACATACAACTCAGCGACACAAACAAAACAAAACAAAACAAAAAAACCTAATTTAAAAATGGGCAGAGGACCTGAATAGGTATTTCTCTAAAGCAGACATACAAGTGGACAAAAGGTACATGAAAAGATTCTCAACATAACTAATTAGCAGGGAAATGCAAATCAAAACCACAATGAGATGTCTCTTCACATCTGTTAGAATGGGTATTATCAAAAAGTCAAGAAATCACAAGTGTTGGTGAGGATGCAGAAAAAAGGGAACACTGTATACTGTCGCAGGGATAGACACTGGTGCAACTACTATGGAAACAGTATGGAGGTTTCTCAAAAACTTTAAAAAAACTATCATGTGATCCAGCAATCCCACTTTCATTACACTGAAGAGACAGCTGCACCCCTATATTCGTTGCAGCATTATGCACAATAGCCAAGACATGGAAACAACCTAATTGTCCATCCAACTATGATTAAACAAAGAAACATGATACATACACCTACACACACAATGGACTATTACTCAGCCATGAGAAAGGAGGAAATCCCTCCATTTGTGACAACATAGATGAACCCTGAGTGTATGATGCTAAGTGAAATGAGTCAGAGACAAGTATCATATGATCTCACTTATATACGGAATTTTTAAAAGTCGAATTCATAAAAACAGAGTGGAACAGTGCTTGCCAGGAGCTTGGGGGAAACAGAGAGATGTTGGGCAAAAAGTACAAACTTACGGTTATAAGATGACTAAGTTCTGGGGATCTATGTGTAACATGGTGACTACAGTTAACAAAACTATGTTATATACTTGACAGTAGCTAAGACCGTAGATCTTAAATGTTCTCACCACACACACACGATAATTGTATCAGGTGATACGAGTGATAACTTACAGTGATAATCATTTTGCAATGTATACATGTATCAAATAATCACATGATACACCTTAAACGTAAGGAATGCTGTATGTCTGGGGCACCTGGGTGGCACAGTCATTAAGCATCTGCCTTCGGCTCAGGGCATGATCCTGGTGTTCTGGGATCGAGCCCCACATCAGGCTCCTCCGCTGGGAGCTTGCTTCTTCCTCTCCCACTCCCCCTGCTTGTGTTCCCTCTCTCGCTGGCTGTCTCTGTCAAATAAATAAATAAATAAAATCTTTTAAAAAAAAAAGGAGGAATGCTGTATGTCAATTATACCTCACTTTACAAAGCTGGGGGAAAAAATATCACCAAAGTATGGTAAGGTAAAAAAGTTAATTTGTATTTTATGAATGTAAAACCATGTACATACATAAAGTCAAATTATACTAAGGGCTTACAATGAAAAACAGGAACACACTGTCCCACCCAATCCCCCTCCCCGTGCTGCTTCCAAAGGCAACCACTTCCAAGGCTGTAGCTGCTTCTTTTTCAATTTACCTGCATATTTCTGAAAATATGCATATACTTCTATCACTTGCTTTTATTTTTGCTCTCTTTGCGTCATTTTGAGATCTTCCATCTCTTTTGTTAGGTGAGGATTAACACTAAATGTAAACCTTCACCATTAAGCCTTCATGTTAAACTTTCCTCACCTCACTACTCCAACTGTAGTTCTCACCATCCTCTCAAAGTATAACAAATTTTTGATTAAATCAATATTCAGTGTTTACAGTCTAATGGCTATAACATTTGATATAAATGTTTACTCACTACTGAGTAAGGTAGGGTAATAGGATTTCATTCCCATGATGTAACTAGTTGTAGATCTCCCTGTATTTATCCCACTTGGAATTTATGAGCTTGGAGATATAGGTTAATGGTTTTCATCAAATTTGGGAAGTTTTCAGCCATTATTTCTCTAAATATTTTTTTCTGTTCCTTTCTTCCTTCTCATCCTTCTGCTACTCATATTACATGCATGTTGGTATGTTTAATGTGTCCACATTTCTCTCAGGTTCTGTCATTTTTCTTTCTTCTTTTTAACTTACAAGATCTTTATCAATCTATCCTCAAGTTTGCTGATTGTTTTTTTCTGACAGCTCAAATCTACTGTTGAGCCCCTCTAGTGAATTTTTCATTTTGGTTATTTTACTTTTCAAGTTCAAATTATCCTTTTCATTCTGTTTTATAATTTTTTATCTCTTTTTATGAGTATGCTCTATTTGATGAGATGTTGTCATCACATAATCTGTTACTTCTTCAGCAATGGCTTCCTTTAGCTTTTTGAACGTATTTATAAAGCCTGCTTTGAACTCTTTGTTATATCCTGTGTCTGGCATCCCTCGCAGGGAGTTACTATTACATGCTTTTTCTTCCTGTGTATGGGTCATACTTTCCTGTTTTTTTTTTTTTTTTTTTTGCATGTGCCATGATTTTTTACTGAAAAATGGACTTTCAGGTAATGTACTATATAAACATTGGATACAGATTTCTTTTTCTCTAGTGCTTGTTTTTGTTGTTGTTTGCTTTGTATTAATTTAGTGGCTTGGCTAAATCATTAAAGTAACTGACTTGTGGCTACTCTAACAGACTAGTGGTCTATCCCCCCTCTTCCTGACACAAACACAGTATGAGAACTTCTGTAGCTCATCACAGGATAGAGCCTTGGGTATGCAACAGTCACCATGGCAGGAATGGTTTCAGCAGAGATCTCTCTTCCCCTGATTTTTCTTTTTTTAAAAAATTTACTTTATTTTTTAAGATTTTATTTATTTCTTTGTCAGAGAGAGAGCGAGAGCACAAGCAGGGGGAAGGCAAGCAGAGGGAGAAGCAGGCTCCTCGCAGAGCAAGGAGCCTGGTTATGACTCAATTCCAGGTTAACCAACTGAGCCACCCAGACCTCCCACCCTGATTTTTCTTTTAAGTGTTCTGCCCCTTTTGATACTACAACCAGCAGTCATTCTCCACTAATTGCTGGCTGATTGTTTTTGACAAGGCCCCAGGGGTATAATTTATTTCACAGTCTGATCCAATAAAATTCAGACAGGGGCAGTTTTTGAGGTCATTGTTTAAGGTTTGTTCTGTTCTCAGGAAGGCTCTTCTTTACTGTCTCTTTCCCTGGTTCTTTCTAGTGAGCTAAGTGACCAATGATTTACTTTGTTGCTCTCAATATAATTTTCCGATTGATCAAACCTGTAAGATACCAGTTCCATTTTACTCCTAGAGACCTTCCTCCTTAAAACATCAGACTTTCTGCTCCCATCTGAGCTGGTTGTTTTAGGCCCAATGCACAGCTGTCACCCTGAAGTATCTTTTGCCATCTTCCTGAAATTCCATTTTTTTCAGGGTTCCCAGCAATTCCATTCCTATGTATATAACCAAGAAAAATGAAAATACATGTTCCTACAGAAATGTGTACATGCATGTTTATAGCACTTACTCATAACAGCTAAAAAGGGACAACAACTCAAACGTCCATCAATTGAATAAATAAAATGTAAATCCATACAATAAAATATTATTCAGCTATTAATAGGAATCAACTGATACATGCTACAACATGGATGAACCTTGAAAACATTATGCTAAGTGAAGGAAGCCAGTCACAAAAGACCATCTACTGTATGATCCATTCATATGGAAGTCCAGAATAGGGAAATTTATAGACACAAAAAGAAGATTAGTTGATAAAGCAGGAAAAAACATCCGGTGGGAAAAAGACAGTCTCTTCAATAAATGGTGCTGGGAAAATTGGACAGCTACATGCAAGAGAATGAAACTTGACCACTCTCTCACACCATACACAAAAATAAACTCCAAATGGATGAAAGACCTCGATGTGAGACAGGAATCCATCAAAATTCTAGAGGAGAACATAGGCAATAACCTCTACGACATCGGCCAAAGCAACCTTTTTCATGACACATCCCCAAAGGCAAGAGAAACAAAAGATAAAATGAATTTATGGGACTTCATCAAGATTAAAAGTTTCTGCACAGCCAAGGAAACAGTCAGAAAAACTAAGAGGCAGCCCACGGAATGGGAGAATATATTTGCAAATGACACTACAGATAAAGGACTGGTATCCAAGATCTACAAAGAACTTCTCAAACTCAATACACGAGAAACAAATAAACAAATCAAAAAATGGGCAGAAGATATGAACAGACACTTTTCCAATGAAGACATACAAATGGCTAACAGACACATGAAAAAATGTTCAAAATCATTAGCCATCAAGGAAATTCAAATCAAAACCACACTGAGATACCACCTTACGCCAGTTAGAATGGCAAAAATTGACAAGGCAAGAAACAACAATTGTTGGAGAGGATGTGGAGAAAGGGGATCCCTCCTACATTGTTGGTGGGAATGAAATTTGGTCCAGCCACTACTGGATTAAGAAGTTGTGGTCCATATATACAATGGAATATTACTGAGCTATCAGAAAGAACGAGTTCTCAACATTTGCTACAACATGGACGGCACTGGAGGAGATAATGCTAAGTGAAATAAGTCAAGCAGAGAAAGACAACTATCATATGATTTCTCTCATCTATGGAACATAAGAACTAGGATGATCGGTAGGGGAGGAAAGGGATAAGAAAGGGGGGGTAATCAGAAGGGGGAATGAAACATGAGAGACTATGGACTATGAGAAACAAACTGAGGACTTCAGAGGGGAGGGGGGTGGGGGAATGGGATAGACCGGTGATGGGTAGTAAGGAGGGCACGTATTGCATGGTGCACTGGGTGTTATACACAACTAATGAATCATCGAGCCTTACATCGGAAACCGGGGATGTACTGTATGGTGACTAACATAATATAATAAAAAATCATTAAAAAAAAAAAAAGAAGATTAGTGGTTGCTTAGGGCTGGGGAAAGTGGGTCAGAGCAATGGTAACTAAAGGATACAAGATTTTTTTCCTTGAAGTTTATAAAGACATTCTGAAATGGACTATGGTAATATTTGCACTTACCTATAGATATATTAAAAAGCACTGAACTGTACACCTTAAATGGGTGAACTGTATGTGATTTATATCTCAATCAAGCTATTTTAAAAATTTAAGTTAATAAAGATATCTACTGGCAATCTATAGCTGTCACAGAATCTTGTATTCTACCAACACATGAGAGTAACTGTTTAACAGAACCTCTTGAGAAACTTCCCTCACATCTCATTGACCAGGATTGGTTCTCCTTCTGCTTTTTAAAACAATCACCAGTATGCAACTGGGATCACCACATTAAATTAGTTCATGATTTACCTCATGGGAGATGGGTAAATACCTAAACAAAATTAGAGTTTTGCCAAAAAGAATAAAGAAGGTAATGGCCATTAGTATAGGGTAACAACGTTTGCTACACACTTACTTAAAATTATCAGGTTTCGATCCCTTTCTACCGGTCCTAATTTTTCCTCATAACTACCTTATGAGGTTAGCAGGAGAAAGACCTACATTTTACAGATGATAAAACTGAGTCACAAAGATGTGAAGTACCTTAATCATGGTTATATGGTCTGGTAAATGATGGAAGTAGACACAAGTTTTTCTGACTCAAGATTTTAAATCAGAATTTTAAAAACCATACCCTTACTACTAATTAGGATTTGTACTAAACCAAGTGTTACTTATAATTTCCATAACTTCCCACTGAAAGACCCTCCAGATCATAATTCTTATTTAAAGCTCTTTTTCACTTTCCCCTTTAACAAATACAACCAGTTCATTTTTTCTCCGGGTGACCTCTTTTCAACACACTCCACTGCACCAATATATCCTGTGCTCCCGCTCAAACAAGGAATTGTTCAGCTAAGGACTTTGCATTCCTACTCAAGAAATTGTTGTATACTTTATGGGATTAAACAGAATGCAGAATTTTAAATTGAGTTCTTGGTCTCTAACTCTAATGGCTTTTCATTCATAATTATAGTATTTGTAGTGAGTGCATTGGTGATGACAGAAATCCACCATAACATTTTCCATTGTGTAAATTAGCTTCAGACTCTTATTTAATGACTTATTAATCAACCACAGTCAGTCAATAGTGTATCACATTAAATCTCTGCACAACACAAGCAAAGAATTTTTATTTGCTCTCCGAGTAGCCCGTGGAGTAATCTTTAGCAATACGAATCTGTTCAAACATCCATCCACAGTTCTATCACATCTGCAGTTCTATTAGTAAAGGTCAGCTTAGGTTAGTTCACTGTCAGCAGCTAGAAAGTTGCAAGAATACATAAGCTTAATTGCTTTATTGTTACTATCACTGTGCCTGTTTAGAATTCTGGTACATAAAACTTCTGAGATACTAAATCTCCACTTAGGTTACGAAGAAGAATTACTTAAGTTTGGATTCTTACCCATAAGCCACCCTAATTATTAATACTACAGATGAGCACACTTCAGACACTTCATAAATCAGTAAATAGGTAATGTATATTTTAATTACTTTACCATCTATTCCACTTCTACCATCCTTATGGTTCAAAAAGTTAATCAATCAATGAATATAATATTCCATTGGGATACATAGCCAGGAACTGTCAATACAGAACAAAAGTACTATATCTTTAGCTAGATTAAAAAGGGAAAAAGCTAAAATGAATTTATAATTTTGCTGGTTTACTTGTTTACCTAGAACAATAATTCTTTATTTATTTATAATCCCTTTTAATTACAGTAATTCTTAACTTTGTTATACCCTAGAATCACCTGGAGAGCTTTAAAAAATCATAGCAGATTCCACCCACAATGTGTGTAACTAGTATAGGGAGAAATCCGAGCATCAGATTTTTAAAATTCCCCATATGATTATATTATGCACTGAAGGTTAAGAAAAGCCATGGTCTGTTATTATGTGTGTGCCTGTATGCCTATGTACATGAGTATGCAGGCTGGGAGTAGTCACAAAGAGACCAAGAACAGTGCGAAGTCTTCAGGACATAAAATTGAGCTGGAGACCTCAACTTTCCTGCCAGTAAAATGATTTTTAAAATTCTGAAAACAGAAGTTAGTAATTAATATATAAGTGCATTATCATATCGAACACTCACATATAATATTCTTACTACGTGCCAAGCCCCCAGGGAATCTTAAGTAGCAGTGGAAATTTTTTGATTAAGGCATAATAAAAAGGCTTATAAATTTCCTACTTGATTGAAGGCTAAAGGCTGACTTTAAATAATTATGATTTTATTCCACAGATGCTGGCTAAAACATACTTAAGTGATTGGTGTATAATAATATATATGTATATAATAACATATATATAATAATATATATGGATTTGTTCCACCTCTATATTCTTGGGTGAATACATGTCAAGTACATGCCGTATGTACTTTTTAACATAGTTTCTTCTGTTAACCCCCATTTAATGAAATTTTATAAAGATTCCTGAGCCTAATTCATGGACTCCAGTGTCTTATTACTGCTTGGCACTCTACACGTCTGTGCTCCTAACAGAAGTAACCTGAATTCATTGGCGTTGCCTTTCTCGTGTTGCTAGTGGTCAGCGTTCACCATACAACTAAATTAGCTCTTAAACTTAAAATCTGCAATGCAACCTCCTTCCTTTCAAGATTAGAAAATAACAGCAGGAAAATTCACAGCTGTCTAGATACATCGCCATAGTCACAGATCCTGAAACAGCCTTTTTTTTTTTTTTCCAATTAGCAAAGGGTTTCCTTGGGAACTAAATTACTATTCCTCATTCATCCATCTGCCTTCTTCCTCTTGGTACTGAGCGAAGGAACAGAAATTATTTTGCACACAATATTAGAGATGACATAAAGCAATTGTCCAGTTTTTTTCCTAAACTAGCCCTTTAAAAGGGGTGCTTAGTTTTTTCCTTCATAAAAATTTAAACATACACCAAAAGAACACTTTCCAAAAATTCTTAATCATTTCCACATAGTATCTGCCAGAGTTTAAGTATGCCTTTTAAATGTTCATGAGCCCAATTTCTTTTTCTAGCTCCTTCAATTACAAAAGACCTTATGAATGGTAAAAAACTTTCCTCCCTTTACTCTGGGAATAGCCAAATTCTTTTACCCTTCGCACATGCCCACAGACAGCTTTTATCAATGACTACTTAATCATTTATTTTATCTTGCTTTATAAAAACTTTCATTTTTTTCGTTCTTGTACTGTAAGAGTCAAAGCTTCCCTAGATGAGTTATGCTAATAGTTTTATATGTTAGCATAATGGAAAAATAGCATTTCTTTAAAAAATCTCATAAAATTATGACACGATTATAGAAAACTGGGAATACACGAGGGGGAAGATCACCTCTAATCTTACCATCATTTAAATGATTCTTAACATTTTCATGTTTCCTTTCCAATCTTTCTGTACATTTGTTTCTGCACATAATCATACTGCAGATTCATTTTTGTACCTGGTGCTTTCCAGTTACTATAATGTAAGCACTTTTCATGTCATTACATAATGTTTCTATCCATTCTTTGGACCTCAATTCAAAGGTTACATTTTTTTAAAATTTGTTTGTTTTTTTTAATGTAGTAATCTCTTCACCCAAGCTCGAATTCATGACCCAAGATCAAGGGTCACATACTCTTCTGACTGAGCCAGCCAGGCGCCCCCAGATGTCACATCTTTAATGAATGATGCTTATCTTAACATATGATTCCAGGTCAGGTTATCTTACTATTTGCTTTCATAGAACCATGTTCCTTTCCTATTTAGCACTAACTATAAATGTAATTATTTCATCACCTGTCTTTTTCATAAGGCTATAAAATATAAAAGCTCCATGAGTACTAAGACCATGTCTACCTACTTTTCTTCATCATTATATAATCTGAACAAACCTTGCAACATAGTAGGTATTCAGAGTCAACAAATATCTATTGACATGCCACTAAGTGCCAACAAATATAAATTTGAATAAGTAATCCTCATTTTTAATGGTCATTTGATAATCTGTCTGATATATATTATCATAATTTAACCACTCCCTATTGTTGGACGCTTAGATTTTTTCCAATTTGTTACTATTATTAATAATGCTTCAGTGAGTGGGGCGCCTGGGTGGCACAGCGGTTGGGCGTCTGCCTTCGGCTCAGGGCATGATCCCAGCGTTCTGGGATCGAGCCCCACATCAGGCTCTTCCGCTATGAGCCTGCTTCTTCCTCTCCTACTCCCCCTGCTTGTGTTCCCTCTCTCACTGGCTGTCTCTATCTCTGCTGAATAAATAAATAAAATCTTTAAAAATAAAAATAAAAATAAAATAATGCTTCAGTGAGTATCTTTCTGTACATAACATTTTCAGTATTTACGATTATTTTACAGAAACAGAATTGCTGGATCAAAAGGCAACTATACTCATATGGTTCTTTTTTTTTTTTTTTTAATGGTATCATTCTTTTGAGAGATAGCAAGGGAGAGCACGAGCAGGGGGAGGAGTAGAGGCAGAGGGAGAAGCAGACTCCCCACTTAGCAGTGAGCCCGACGCAGGGCTGGATCCCAGGACCCTGGGATCATGACCTGAGCAGAAGGCAAATGTTTAACTGACTGAACCACCCAGGCACCTCTCTTATGGTTCCCAATACATGTTATTCCCAAATTTACTTCTGGCATTATAAGCCAAAAGTAATAAACTCATATTCCAATTTACTTTTGAAAAGTGCTTTAAATTTACCAGTAAAGGATAATTTATTATTTTAATTGCAATTTTTGTTTTAGGTTGAATTTTCATATTTATTATTTGCATTTCTTTTCCATCAATACTTCTACTATCGTGATACTTCTAAGCTGAGAGGATGGACAAATTTAATGCAGTAAACATGCATATTAGATATTACAAAAAATATGAAAACATGAATACATTCTTACTGTCATCAACAAATCAATCTCTATCTTCCATGGCAATTAGTTGATATTAGATTTAGTTGTAAGTTGTAGAGAACCTAAAACAAGTACCATAATAACAGTTGACTTCTCTCCCTGGTAAGTGATTCAGGGTTGTTATAGCATTCGAAGGATCCTCGCTCCTTGCATATAGCTTTATTCTGTGTAACCTCTCTATTACGGCCCAAGAGAGTAGCATCTTGGTTCTAGGCAGCAGAATAGATGAAGAGATTAAGAAGAGGTATGTGGCATGTGCCACCTGTCTCTTAAGAATGTTTTCTAAAAGTTGCCACGAGATATTTCCATTTACAACCCATTGGCTAGAACTTAGTCATATGGACATAGGCAGGTGCAAGGGAAGCTAGGGAAGGTAGCCAAAGCCTCTATTTTATTATTTTTTTCAAGTTTTTATTTAAATTCCAGTTAACATACAGTGTAATGTTAGTTTCAGGTGTACAATTTAGTGATTCATGACTTACATACAATGTGTGGTGCTCATCACAAGTGCCCTCTTTAATCCCCATCACCCACTTAGCCCCCTGCCCCTCTTCCCTCCAGTAACCCTCAGTTTGTTCTCTATAATTAAGAGTCAGTTTTCTGGCTTGCCCCTTTTTCTCCCCCAACACCTATGTTCATCTGTTTTGTTTCTTAAATTCCACATATGAGTGAAATTAGATGGTATTGGTCTTTCTATAACAGACTTATTTCACATAGCATAATACTCTCTAGCTCCATCTACATCATTGCAAATAAGACTTCATTCTTTTTGATGGCTGAGTAATATTCCATTGTATATACATACCACCTCTTCTTTATTCATCAGTTGATGGACATTTGGGCTCTTTCCATTGTTTGGCTATTGTTGATAATGCTACCGTAAACATCGGTGAACATGTATGCCTTCAAATCTGTATTTTTGTAACCTTTGGGTAAATACCTAGTAGTGCAATTGCTGGATTTTAGGGTGGTTCTATCTTTAACTTTTTTGAGGAGCCTCCATACTGTTTTCCAGAGTGGCTGCACCAGTTTGCATTCCTACCAAGTGTAAGAGGGTTCCCCTTTCTTTGCATCCTCACCAGTACCTGCTGTTTCCTGTGTTAACCACAGCCATTCTGATGGTCATGAGGTGATATCTCATTGTAGTTTTTATTTGCATTTCCCTGATGATGAGTGATGTTGAGCATCTTTTCATGTGTCTGTTGGCCATCTGGATGCCTTCTTTGGAAAAGTGTCTATTCATGTCTTCTGCCCATTTTTAAACTGGACAATTGTTTTTTTGATGTTGAGTTCTTTAAGTTCTTTATGTATTTTGGATACTAACCCTTTAACAGATACGTGATTTGCAAATATCTTCTCCCATTCTGTGAGTTGCCTTTTTTGTTGTTGTTGATTGCTCCTTTGCTGTGCAGTTTTTTATCTTGATGAAATCCCAATAGTCCATTTTTGCTTTTATTTCCCTTGCCTTTGGAGACATGTCTAGCAAAAAGTTGCTGCAGCAGGGCACCCAGGTGGCTCAGTAGGTTAAGTGTCTGCCTTCAGCTCAGGTCATGATCCTGGGGTCCTGAGATCAAGCCCAGCAGTGGGCTCCCTGCTCAGTGGGGAGCTTATTTTTCCCTCTTCTCCCTGCTTGTGCTCTCTCTTGCTAGCTCTGTCTCTCTCTCTCAAGTAAATAAATAAAATCTTTAAAAAAAAAAAAAAAGAAGTTGCTGAGAGAGCTCAAAGAAGTTGCCACCTGTGTTTTCCTCTAGGATCCTGATGGTTTCCTGTCTCATATTTAGGTCTTTCATCCATTTTGAATTTATTTTTGTGTATGGTGTAAGAAAATGGTCCAGTTTCATTCTTCTGCATGTGACTGTCCAGGTTTCCCAACACAATTTGTAAAAGAAACTATCTTTTTTTCCATTGGATATTCCCTCCTGCTTTGCCAAAGATTAGTTGATCATATCTTCGTGGGTTCAGTTCTGGGTTTTCTGATCTGTTCCACTGAATGTGTGTCTGTTTTTGTGCCAACACCATACTGTCTTGATCACTACAGCTTTGTAACATGGCTTTAAGTCCAGAATTGAAATACCTCCAGCTTTGCTTTTCTTTTTCAAGACGGCTTTGGCTATTCAGAGTCTTTTGTGGTTCCACACAAATTTAAAGATTGTTCTAACTCTGTGAAAAAATGCCAGTGGTATTTTTTTAAAGATTTTATTTATTTATTTGTCAGAAAGAGACAGAGAGGGGCGCCTGGGTAGCGCAGTCGTTAAAGCGTCTGCCTTCGGCTCAGGGCGTGATCCCGGCGTTCCGGGATCGAGTCCCACATAGGGCTCCTCCGCTAGGAGCCTGCTTCTTCCTCTCTCACTCGCCTGCTGTGTTCCCTCTCTCGCTGGCTGTCTCTCTGTCACATAAATGAATAAAATCTTAAAAAAAAAAAAAAAAGAAAAAAAAAGAAAGAGACAGAGAGAGAGTAAGCACAACCAGGGGGAGTGGGAGGCAGCGGAAGAAGCAGGCCCCCTGCCAAGTAAGGAGCCCAATGCAGGACTTGATCCCAGGGTCCTGGGATCATGACCTGAGTGGAAGGCAGACGCTTAAAACTGAGCCATGGTTGGATGGATGGATATTTTAACAATATTTGTTCTTTCAATACATGAACATGGAACGTTTTTCCATTTCTTTGTGTCGCCTACAATTTCCTGAATAAGCATTTTATAGTTTTTAGAATATAGATCTTTTACCTCTTTGGTTAGGTTTATTCCTTGCTAGCTTATGGTTTTTGATGCGATCATAAATGGGACCAATTCCTTGATTTCTCTTTCTGCTGCTTCATTATTGGTGTATAGAGATGCAACAGATTTCTGTACATTGATTTTCTATCCTGTGACTTTACTGAATTCATGTGTCAGTTCTAGCAGTTTCTTGGTGGAGTCTTTCAGGTTTTCTATATAGAGTCTCATGTCGTCTGTGAAGAGTCAGTTTGACTTCTTCCTTGCCGATTTGGTCTTTTATTTCTTTTTGTTGTCTGATTGCTGACCGTAGCCACTATTTTAATGCCCAGATAAAAACTCTATTGTTGATGACAAAGATGGACGTACTGAAGAACTACTATTAGCCTCTGCCATAGTAATGTAATACAGTTCAAACAGTCTACAAATAATTTACAGATATCCATTTTTAGATGACCAACCTTATCCACTCTAATCAGAGCTTTTAAGAGAGCGATAGTGACCAACTGCCTAAAAATCTATCAGATTTCATTGCAAGTTTATTCTGCTTGTTTTAAATGCCCCTGCAAAGCTCGACCTGAGTCCTTTGAACATGTGCATATATGGCAATAGAGTCAGGCTACATACAGTGGACGAAATCCTTCATCCCACAAATAGCCACTTTCTTCTTTTCCATTATGATGTATTTTTTGTTAGGACAACTAGAAAAACTCTAAAATATTGACTTACTTATTCACATTTATTGAACATCTACTATATATTAGGTTAATTGGTAATTAACAAGAAGAAAAAGGGATGGGCATAAATTGGCAAATAGAATAATGAGCTTCTCATTAAATATGACATTTCTTATAGCAGCAGGGATTCGGAAATCAACCAATGCGAAAGATACAGTTAAAGTATCAGATCACCAAACTCATTTTCATAATTCTTGAAAGCAAACATTTTGTTGTAAAACGAAACAAATAAAAATACTGTAAGGACATTTCAACAACTCTTCCATGTTTTTATCTTGTATGTATTGTATATACTACCTCCTGACGGCACAAAGAATCTTTCTTTTTCCTTAACAATATTTAGCAAACAATACGCATTAAGACTATTAAAATTGATGAATGCAAATGAACTCCCTCAGAAACAGGTGCTGCACTGTAACCACTTCTCAAATGCTACCCTGATAAAATTGTTCTGCTGGTATGACCAACCCTTCTATGAGTTTTTAAGGTTAACTCCCCACCAAAAAGGGACATATTTCCACTGCCAGAGACACATGTAAGTATATGCCTTTTTGTTAACTTTGTTCTAACTTGGTTTTACCTTGTAATCCTATTGAATCTCATAATGTAACATAAAATTTTAGACATTTTATGTAGTACATATCCTGCCTCTTGAGAGGAAAAAAAGATTGCCAGGCTACAGGAAAGAAGTATCTTGGAAATGTAGATTGTGGAGGACAGGATATTTTGAACCATTATTCCTTCCATGTAATTACTGTAAATGGTAATTATTATGAAGGGCAAGTGAAGGTAGCTGTGAATTACCCTATATGATTCTTAGTTCTGTGAAGTGTGATGTCCCTAAAAGCCCCCAGATGGCATTACAGCCTTGTTTTTCCCAAGTCATTTGTTTTCCTATGGCATAAATCAGAAACTACTTCAACAAGAAATTCCCTTTACTCCAATGATAAATGTGAATATGAAAAATACTATTTTCTTAATTTGTCTACTTCTTTACGTTAAATAAGTTCTCTTAATTCTGAAGTAGCTTTGAAATTAAAATGTGTTTTGATTAAAATAAGAGAAAACATTTTCCAAATAAGATAGTCTCTAAACCAAAATTTCCAGAACAAAATCAAAATATGAAAATTTTTCTCGGGGATACTACTTTATCTTTAAGAATCCATAATGTATATTTAAATAAATATATATGCACAGTATAAATTTAATCCCAAATGAACAATCTCAAAGGAGAGTTTCATTTGCAACTGTTACTAATTTTCTTTGTGACTTCTGAAAATTATTAATTTTCTTAGATTGTTTCTCTGATTTCAAAGAACACACGTTTATTGAACTGAAAAACACTTTTAAGATTGTTATCTAAATGCTAGGAGTTGGTACAGGGAGTATGCTTTTCAGCGAGTATTAAATAATGGAAATTGTATATTCATTAATTTCAGGCACATGAATTCAATAGTAAATTACTGTAATGAATACTAAAATGAAAATAATCTTTATTACAATGTCCTGCCCAGTTACTTATATTCAGCAAGATAAATCTGTTTAAATTACTTTTCTATGTACTTGTACACTTCAGTTTTTCACACATCAATCTTCTATAAATTATGCTGAAAATATATAATGCCGAACTTACCAAACTGTATTTGAGTATTAGAAACTGTAATCAATTCCACTGTTTGAGTTTCTAAGGACTTTAACCCCTTACAGAATTTGTACTTTTTAAAAAAATTTTTAGAAACAATTTTAAGTTTTTATTTTAATTCCATTTAGTTAACATATGGTGTTATATTAGTTTCAGGTGTATAATATAGTGATTCAACAATTCCATACATCGCCCAGTGCTCTTTATAAGAAGTGCCCTCCTTAATTCCCATTCACCTATTTCACTCAACCCCCCAACCCTCTTCCCTCTGGTAAACATCAGTTTGTTGTCTAGTAAGAGTCTGTTTCTTGGTTTGTCTCTCTCCCTTTTATCCCCCATTGGCTCATTTGTTTCTTAAATTCCTCATATGAGTAAGATCATATGGTGTTTGTTTTTCCCTGACTTATTTTGCCTAGTATTATATGTATATCTCTAGCTTCACCCATGTTGCTACAAATGGAAGATTTCATTTTTTATGGCTTAGTAATATTCCTTTGATAAATAAATGAATATATATGTGTGTGTGTGCGTATCTCACATCTTCTTTATCCATTCATCAATCAGTGGACACATGGGCTGCTTCTAGATCTTGAGTAATGTTGCTACACTTAGCAGAATACCCTCTAGTTCTATCCATATCCTTGCAAATGGTAAGATTTCATTTTAGATCACTGAGTAATATTCCATTGTACATATATACCACATCTTCTTTATCCATGCATCTGTCAATGGAAATATGAGCTCTCTACATATCTCTGCTATTGTGGACATTGCTGCTATAAACACTGGGGTGCAGGTACCCCTTCAAATCACTACGTTTGTAACCTCTGGGTAAATACCTAGTAGTACAACTGCTGTGATGTAAGGTAGGTCTATTTTTAATAGGAACCTCCATACTGTTCTCTAGAGTGGCTGTACCAATTTACATTTCCACCAGCAGGTGGAGAGGGTTCTCCTTTCTCTGCATCCTGACCAACATCTGTTGTTTCCTGACTTGTTAATTTTAGCCATTCTGACAGGTGTGAGGTGGTATCCCATTGTGGTTTTGATTTATGTTTCCTTGATACCGAGTGACGAGGAGCATATTTTCATGTGTCTGTTGGCCATTTGGATGTCTTTTTTGGAGAAATGTCTGTTCATGTCTTCCACCCATTTCTTGATTGGATTATTTGTTCTTTGGGTGTCGAGTTTGATAAATTCTTTATAGATTTTGGATACTAGACCTTTACCTGATAAGACATTTGCAAATATCTTCTCCCATTCTGTCGGTTGTCTTTGGTTTTGTCAACTGTTCCCCTTGCTATACAAAAACTTTATCTTGATGAAATCCCAATAGTCTATTTTTTCCTTTGTTTCCTTTGCCTTTGGAGACATGTCTGGCGAGAAGTTGCTGCAACCAAAGCCACAGAGGTTGCTGCCTGTGTTCTCCTCTAGGATTTTGATGGATTCCGGTCTCACATTTAGGTCTTTCATCCATTTTGAGTCTGTTTTTGTGTATGGTATAAGAAAGTGGTCCAGTTTCATCCTTCCACAAGTGGCTGTCCAATTTTCCCAATACATTTGTTGAAGAGACTTTTTCCATTGGATATTTTTTCCTGCTTTGTCGAAGATTAGTTGACCGCAGAGCTGTGAGTCCATTTCTGGGTTTTCTATTCTGTTCCACTGATCTATGTGCCTGTTTTTGTATCAGTACCATAGTGTCTTAACGATCACAGCTCTGTATATAGCTTGAAGTCCAGAATTGCGATGCTACCTGCTTTGAGTTTTTTTTTTAATGTTCAGTTAGCCAGTATATAGTACATCATAAGTTTTTGTTGTAGTGTTCAACGATTCATTAATTGCATATAACACCCAGTGTTCATCCCAACACGTGACCTCCTTAATACCCATCACCCCATTACCCCATCCCCCACCCCCTCCCTTCTGTAACCTTCAGTTTGTTTCCCAGAGTCCAGAGTCTCTCATGGTTTTGATTCCTTTGCCTATTCAGGGTCTTTTCTGGTTGCATACATATTTTAGGATGATTTGTTCCAGCTCTGGGGAAAAAGTTGATAGTATTTTGACAGGGATTGCATTGAATGTATAGATCGCTCTAGGTAGTACAGATATTTCAATATTTGTTCTTCCAATACATGAACATGGAACATTTTTCCATCTCTCTGTGTCTGCCTCAATTGCCTTCATGAGTGTTCTACAGTTTTCTGAGTACAGATCCTTTGCCTCCTTGGTTAGGTTTATTCTTAGGTATCTTATGGGTTTTGGTGCAATTGTAAATGGGATCGACTCCTTAATTTCTCTTTCTTCTGTCTCATTGTTACTTATAGAAATGCAACTGATTTCTGTGCATTGATCTTATATCCTGCCACAATGCTAAATTCCTGTATGAGTTCTAGCAATTTTGGGATGGAGTCTTTTGGGTTTTCCACACTGAGAGTTTGACTTCTTCTTTGCCAATTCAGATGCCTTTTATTTCTTTTTGTTGTCTGGTTGTTGAGGCTAGGACTTCTAGTAATATGTTGAACACAGTGGTGATAGTGGACCTCCCTGTAGTGTTCCTGACCTTAGCGGAAAAGCTCTCAGTTTTTCCCCATTGAGAATGATATTCACTGTGGGCTTTCCATAGATGGCTTTTATGATACTGAGGTATGTTCCCTCTCTCCCTATGCTGTGAAGAGTTTTAATCAAGAAAGGATGCTGTACTTTGTCAAATGCTTTTTCTGCATCTATTGAGAGGATCATATGGTTCTTGTCCTTTCTTTTATTAGTGTAGTGTATCACACTGATTGATTTGCAGATGTTGAACCACACTTCCAAGTCCAGGAATAAATCCCACGTGGTCATGGTGGATAATCCTTTTAATGTATTGTTGGATCCTATTGGCTATCTTGGTGAGACTTTTGGTATCCATAATCATCAGGGATATTGGCCTATAATTCTCCTTTTTGGTGGGTATTTGTCTGGTTGTGGGATCAAGGTAATGCTGGCCTCATAGAAAGAGTTTGGAAGTTTTCCTTCCATTTCTATTTTTTGAAACAGCTTCAGAAGACTAGGTATTAATTCTTTAAATGTTTGGTAGAATTCCACTGGGAGGCCGTCCAGCCCTGGACTCTTGTTTGTTGGGAGAGTTTTGATTACTGCTTCAATTTCCTTGCTGGTTATGGGTCCGTGCAGGTTTTCTATTTCTTCCTGTTTCAGTTTGGGTAGGTTATATGTTTCTAGGAATACACCCATTTCTTCCAGATTGCCTAATTTGTTGGCATATAGTTGCTCATAATATATTCTTATAACTTTCTTTGATGTTTGTTATGATGTCTCCTCTTTCATTCATGGTTTTATTTATTTGGGTCCTTTCTCTTTTCTTTTTGATAAGTCTGGGCAGGGGTTTATTGATTTTATAAATTATTTCAAAGAACCAGGTCCTAGTTTTATTCATCTGTTCTCATGTTCTTCTGGTTTCTAGTTCATTGATTTCTGCTCTAATCTTTATTAATTCTCTTCTCCTCCTGGGTTTAGGCTTTATTTGCTGTTCTTTCTCCAGCTCCTTTACGTGTAAGGTTAGGTTGTGTATTTGAGACCTTTCTATATTCTATATACTATATATTATATACTTCCCTCATAGGACCACCTTGGCCACATCTCAAAGGTTTTTAACAATTTTCATTTGTTTCCATGAATTTTTAAAATTCTTTAATTTCCTGGTTGACCCATTCATTCTTTAGTAGGATGCTCCTTCACCTCCATGTATGAGTTCTTTCCAAATTTCCTCTTGTGATTGAGGTCAAGTTTCAAAGCATTGTGGTCTGAAAATATGCAGGGAATGATCCCAATCTTTTGGTACCAGTTGAGGCCTGTTTGTGACCTATTTTGTGATCTATTCTGGAGAATGTTCCATGTGCACTCAAGAAGAATGTGTATTCTCTTGCTTTAGGATGGAATGCTCTGAGTTTACTGGTGAGGTTCATCTGGTCCAGTGTGTCATTCAAAGCCCTTGTTTCCTTATTGATCTTCTGCTTCGATAATCTGTCCATTGTAGTGAGTGGGGTGTTAAAGTCCCCTACTATGATTGCATTATTATCAATATGTTTAAGTTTGTTATTAATTGATTTATATAATTTGCTGCTCCCATTTTAGGGGCATAAATATTTACAATTGTTAGATCTTCTTGTTGGATAGACCCTTTAATTATGGTATAGTGATCTTCCTCATTTCTTATTGCAGTCTTTGGTTTAAAATCTAATTGGTCTAATACAATTACAAGGATTGCCACCCCAGCTTTCTTTTGATGTCCATTAGCATGATACATGATTTTCCACCCCCTCACTTTCATCTGGAGATGACTTTGGGTCTAAAATGAGTCTCTTACAGACAGCATATTGATGGGTCTTGCTTTTTTATCCAATCTGATACCCTGCGTGTTTTGATTGGGGCATTTACATTCAGAGTAACTATTGAAAGATATGAATTTAGTGCCGTTGTATTACCTACAAAGTCACTGTTTCTGTATACTGTCTCTGTTCCTTTCTGGTCTATGTTACTTTTGGGCTCTCTCTTCACTTAAAGGATCTCCTTTAATATTTCTTGCAGGGCTGGCTTAGTAATTCTTTTAGTTCGTTTGTCCTGGAAGCTTTTTATCTCTCCTTCTATTTTGAATGACATCCTGGCTGGATAAGGTATTCCTGGTTGCATGTTTTTCTCATTTAGCACCCTGAATTATCATGCCAGTCCTTTCTGGCCCGCATAGGTCTGCTGCCAGTCTAATGTTTCTACCCTTGTAGGTTAAGGACCTCTTGTCCTGAGCTGCTTTCAGGATTTTCTCTTTGTCCCTGAGATTTGCAAGCTTCACTATTATATATTGAGGTGTTGACCTATTTTTATTGATTTTGAGGGGGGTTCCCTTTGCCTCCTGGACTTGAATGCCTGTTTCCTTCCCCAGATTAGGGAAGTTCTTCACTATAATTTGCTCCAGTATTCCTTCTGCCCTCCTCTCTCTTTCCTCTTCCTCTGGGATCCCAATTATTCTAATATTGTTTCGCTTTATGGTATCACTTATCTCTCAAATTCTCCCCTCATGATCCAGTAGCTGTTTATTTCTCTTTTTCTCAGTGTCTTTATTTTCCATCATTTGGTCTTCTATATCACAATTCTCTTTTCTGCCTCATTTATCCAGCAGTTAGAGCCTCCATTTTTTATTACATCTCATTAATAGCCTTTTTGATTTCAACTTTTCTAGATTTTAGCTCTTTTATTTCTCTAGTGTCTTCTATGCTTTTTCCAAGCCCAGCTAGTATCTTTATAATCATTATTCTGAACTCTAGTTTTGACATCTTACTTATATCCTTTCTGATTAGGTCCCTGGCAGTCAGGACTGCTTCTTATTCTCTTTTCTGAGGTGAGTTTTTCTGCCTTGTCATTCTTGCAGAAAGTGGTTGCTTTTCTATTTGTAGAGTTGCAGCTATTCTTTCCTTAGATCGCTGGTTGAGTTCACAGGTGTTCAGAATGATTTCATAGCTATCTAGCTGAATTCCTGGAGCCAAACAAAACTAAGGTCTCCCACTACTCTGCCATCTTGGAAAGTCTGCACAATTACTACAGCTTTGTAATATAACTTCAAGTCCAAAATTGGGATGCATCCTGCTTTGCTTTGCTTTGCTTTTTCAAGAATGCTTTGGCTATTTGGGATCTTTGGTAGTTCTATACAAATTTCAGAATTATTTGTGCTAGTTCTATGAAAAATGCTGTTAATTATTATTTTGATACAGACTACTTTAAATGTGTAGATTGCTTTGGGTAGGATGGACATTCTAACAATATTCTTCCAAATCATAAGCACTCAATGTCTTTCCATTTCTTTGTGTCATCTTCAGTTTCTTTCATCAGTGTTTCATAGTTTTTCAGAATACAGGCATTTCACCTCTTTGGTTAGGTTTATTCCTAAGTATCTTATTATTTTTTTGGTTCAATTGTAAATTTGATTGTTTCCTTTATTTCTCTTTCTGCTGCTTCATTACTGGTATATAGAAATGCAACAGATTTCTGCACAATGATTTTGTATCTTGCAGCTTTACTGAATTCATTTATCAGTTCTAGTAGGTTTTTGGTAGAATCTTTCAGGTTTTCTATATAAAATATCATGTCACCAGCCAATAGTGACTCTGACTTCTTCCTTACCAATTTGGATGCCTTTTATTTCTTTTTGCTGCCTGACTGCTATGGCTAGGACTTCCAGTACTATATTGAATAGAAGTGGTAAAAGTGGACATCCTCATCTTGTTCCTGAACTTAGGGGGAAAGCTCTCAGTTTTTCCCCATTGAAGATAATGTTAGCTGTGGGGTTTTCATGGCCTTTATTATGTTGAGATATGTTCCCTCTAAACCTACTTTGTTGCAGGTTATTTTATCATGAAAAGATGTTGTATGTTGATAAATGCTTTTTCTGTGTCTATTGAAATGATATGATTCTTATTCTTTCTCTTGTTAAGGTGATACATCACGTTGACTGATTTGTGAATAATGAACCACCCTTGTAATCCAGGAATAAATCCCACTTGATCATGGTGAATTATTTAATGTATTGTTGAATTCAGCTTGCTACTATTTTATTGAAGATTTTTGCATCTATGCTCATCAGAAATATTGGCCTGTAGTTCTCTCTTTTTTTCATAGTGTCATTACCCAGTTTTCGTATCAGGGTAATGTTGGCCTCATGGAGTGAATTTGCAAGTTTTCCTTCCTTTTCTATTTTTTGGAATAGTTTGAAAAGAATGGGTATTAACTTTCCTTTAAATGTTTGGTACAATTCACCCATTTAGCCATTTGGTTGTGGACTTTTGTTTTTTGATTACTGATTTAATTTGTTTGCTGGTTATTGGTCTGTTCAAATTTTATATTTCTTCCCATTTCAGTTCTGGGTGGTTGTATGTTTCTAGAACTATCCATTTCTTCTAGGTTGTTCAATTTGTTGGCATATAGTTTTTCTAAATATTCTAATTGCTCATATTTCTATGGTGTTAGTTGTTATTTCTCCTCTCATTTGTGATTTTGAGTCCTTCCTCTTTTTTCATGATGAGTCTCACTAGAGATTTATCAATATTGTTGATTTTTTCAAAGTACTAGCTCCTGGTTTCATTGGTCTGTTCTATTGGTGTTTTTAGTTTCTATATCATTTATTTCTGCTCTCATCTTTAGTATTTCCTTCCTTCTGCTGACTTTAGGTTTTGTTTGTTCTCTTTCTTGCTCCTTTAGGTGTAAAGTTAGGTTGTTTATGTGAGATGTCTCTTGCTTCTCGAGATAGGCCTGTGTTGCTATAAACTTCCCTCTGTGAACCACTTTTCCTGCATTCCAAAGATTTTGGACCATTGTGTTTTCATTTTCATTTGTTTCCATGTCCTTTCTGATTTCTTCTTTGGTTTCTTGGTTGACCCGTTCATTGTTCAGTAGCATGTTATTTAATCTCCACGCATTTGTGGTCTTTCCAGATTTTTTCTTATGGTTGACTTCTAGTTTCATTGCATTGTGCTCAGAAAAAATGCATGGTATGACTTTAATCTTCTTGAATTGACTGAGTCTGGTTTTATAGGTTTAATAAGTGATCTATTCTGGAGAATGTTCTGCACACACTTAAGAAGAATATGTATTCTGTGTTTTAGAACATTCCAATATATCTTAAGTCCATCTGGTCTAATATATCATTCAAAGCCATTCTTTCCTTGTTGATTTTCAGCTTAGATGATCTGTCCATTGATAGAAGTGGATTGTTAAAGTCTCCTACTATTATTGTATTATTGTCTATTAGTTCCTTTATGTTTGTTTTTAGCTGTTTTATGTATTCGGGTGCTCCCATGTTGGTTGTATAAATACTTACAATTGTTATATCTTCTCGTTGTATTGTATCCTTTATTATTATATAGTATGCTTCTTTGTCTCTCTTACATTCTTTGTTTTAAAGTCTATTCTGTCCCATATGAAGTATTGCTCCTCCAGCTTTCTACTGACATCCATCTGCATGATAGATGTTTCTCCATCCCCTCATTTTCAATCTGCAGGTGTGTTTAGGTCTAAAATCAGTGTCTTGTAGGCAGCATATAGATAGGTCTTGTATTTCTTATCCATAGGACATTAAATCTTGTATTCATTTTACTTACTAAGTAATCAACATAATTTTAAATTGAAAGTTCAAGTTGCTATCTAACTCTGAGTACTTAGTTCTTGTTATTTCCAAATTTAACCTACCCACTGCTGTATCAAATTATCTCCAACTTAATGTACTAAGATATTCAAACATAATATTTATTGAGACATAATTATTTAAGATTCAACTGGAAAACAGCTTCTTGTGAAAACTTACACCAGATTGAAAATTTTTTCCACAGCAATATTGACAGACAGTCTCATTTGCATCTAGATTAGGTAAATTTCAAGCTTTTTAAATCTTTCCTTTTTCATCTTTATTACATAGGTTTGTATTTTTATGTTAAATATGGAGTCCGTGCCAAAAGTGTTCCAATTCTAGGCATGCACTTAAATTTTTTCATGAGTTTTTATTTATAACTTTCATGGTAACAAAAAGTATGAAATCTTTTCTCTTATCTATCATACACAGATACATACAAGAAAGCAATTACATTCAAAATTCTAGAAGATTAATCTAAGACCCTGTATTATTCACTGAAAATATTAAAGGACATTACTTTTCCAATATTTCAATATGCTTTTCTAGTATGTAAATTTTTTTAGTTTTTCATAAAGAAAAATAACAAAAAATTTAGGTCTCTAAAATTACTTTCCTTGAAGTCACTTAAAGTGCTGTTTTCAGAGAGCCCATGCATAGCCTCACTGGGGAAAAAATGCCTAATTACAAAACTAACAGTCAGATGAGAAAGCCAGGATAATTATCTATCTTGGCCTTCTGGTGTGAGATCACTCTCTGACTGGGTTCCATGCCCATTTAGAATTGTTTGATTAAACAAAACTAGATTTGTAAATTAGAATCCACAGATATAATGTGAAAAAATATCTACTTTAATAAATGTGCATTGACAATATCTCAGTAATTGCTTTAACATTATTCTAGAGTCTAAATGCTTCTATGTTAGGATTGATAACAGTACTACTGTCTAAAGATCTTTAAACTCTTTTCCAGCATTAACCCATTAATTTTCACACTTTCTCTGTGAGGCAGTAAGATATAAGTATAGTTAGTTAAATTTTCCAAATGAAAACAACAAATCAACAACAAATGAACTTGCTCAAAGTCACTCATGCAAAGAAACAGAGCTCAAAGACTGGAAACTCAACTGTGTAAGTAGGAAGTGCTTTATACACTGGTGTACACAGAATGACCATCTCCATCACCAAATTTACTAGCCTTATTCCCATGTAATCAAGTCTTTCCTCATTTTTTCCCCTCCTGCTCCTCCTCTGCTGCTGATCCATCCTGGAAAGGAACTTCCTTTGACACCTGAACCCCATAACACTGCAGGTCACTTTGCTCCCTATTCCCAAACATTATGGAATACCACTATAGCTATTAAAAAGAGCCACTAGAGGGGCGCCTGGGTGGCTCAGTCAGTTAAGCATCTGCCTTCAGCTCAGGTCATGATCCCAGGGTCCTGGGATTAAGCCCCAGGTTGGCACCCTGCTCAACAGGGAGCCTGCTTCTCCCTCTGCCTGCCGTTTGCCCTGCTTGTGCTCTGTCAAATGAATAAATAAAATCTTTAAAATATAAATAAATAAATAAATAAATAAATAAATAAATAAAGCCACTCGTAGGTAAGTGGATTCAAATTATACTTGTGGGGATTATACTTGGTAGTATTTAACATAGCAAGACCTAACAATAGTTTTTATTAAAAAAAAAAAGCAGAAAATTTGGTTTGATAATGAATAAAGTTTAAATTCTGACAAATGGTTATTAAGCCATTTCTGCCACTTAGTCTAAATTAAACAATTTACCTAACCTCTTTGAATCTCAGCTTCCACACCTATAATATGGAAATGTATTTCTTTCTAAGTTTGTTAATATAATTATAAAAGATTATACAAAGCATGAGGATTATGAAGAACACCTGAGATGTTGTTGAAATTTAATTTAAAAAGCAAACAGTTCTCAGGAGAATTGAACAAATGGAATTATTTGGACTAAAATCCTTGGAGTCATGATATTTGACTATCTTACAGTGTCCCAAATAATTAGATAATTACTTAGTTTCCCATTTGATGTTCTTAAAGTAGATCTTACTATATAGCCTATATACTTATTACTGTTATAAACTTATTTCTGCCCATTTATCTATACAGGAGAAAAATGGGTAGTTGTTCTAACCATTCTCCAGTGAGGAAAAAAATCACAAAATTGTACTCTCTTAGTCAACTCAAATTCTCCCTGTTTCTATATGCCCTTATTTCATTGCCCCCTACGTAAATTATAAGCCTGGTGCAACCACAGCCTACCAAAATTCAGGACTTTGAGGTAGGGATTTTGATAAGGCAGATGGGCTAAGTGTAAAGAAAAATTAGTGAATAAAATGACAGGACATAATCATAGCACTTGAGAACTAAAAAAGGCGTTTGTAATAATTCACTGAATCTCCTTTTCCACAGACAAGGAAATTATATTATGACCGAACCCAGAACCAGGGAACTGAAGTTGTAATCCATTACTTGTTCAATTTTATAACTTGATGTCTTTTCTTACTTCCTCACTACATAGACTCATAAAAGACCTCTAATATTAGTGCAGAAATGTTGATTACATCTGCTGTGCTGCCCAAAGGTTTATTTTCTGAAATACATCTGGTACCAAGAATTTCAGATAAGGCATCATGAGCCTTATAAGCAACAGGCCTTCAGTGTTGAAGTTCTAGGGCTTCAGCTTTATTCCTGGGTCCACCTACTAGCTCAGTGACTTTGAATAAGTTACTTGGTTCCTACTAAGTTTTAGATAATTACAAGAGTTATTTTTCCAGAAGACTCAATAGAGCTTCATGACCTACAGGTGACTAAGAACATCAGAGGTAAGGTTAGGAGGAACAGCATGCCTCAAATGCACTCAATTTCATACCAGTCTGCATGTGAGACAAGTGAAGATGCCCACCTGGCAGATTTACAGATAGACTGCAGTTCTGCTGGGTACAGGGGCAAGAGCCATAGGAAAGAGAACTAAAAATTGGAACTTTGAGACAGCAGCTAATTACAGAGGGGAAAAAAAAATCCAAGAAAGATAGTCCCAGAGAATTCCAGAGAAAAAGGAATCTTTAAAAGACACAGAAAAAACATCCAAGAGAGGACAAAAACCACAGCACCATCAAAGTCAAGATAAGACATAACTTCCTAAAGGGTGTAACCAGAAAAATTATATGCTGGAAAAAGGTTAGGGATTTTGAGGTGTCTGACCAAAGGGTAAACATTCTGACTGGACGGAAGTCACTAGAGATTTTGAAAGTGTAGTTTCAGTAAGGCAACAAGGGAATGTATGATGTGCAGTGAAGGAGTGAAGGTGACAGATGCAGAGCACTCATTTGAGAAAAAATACAAGCAATGGCAGTAGTTACTTGGGAAATGGAAAATTAGAAAAATGGTAAACACTTTATGCCTTTGAAAAATAAAATGGAGTAATAATTTTTAGAATAATCTAAACATTTCTCCCCTAACAGCATCAATTTTATATTTATCAGGGGGTTGGAAAGCATCTCGTTTGTTATTCTGCTTTATAACTTTGATAAGAAGTAATTATATTTTGCAGATGGTAGAACAAAGGCACAGAGTTTAAGTACTTTGTGCATTACTATTACTATTTCTAGTTAGTAAGCTTTTATTGATTACCTACTATCTACAGAAAGCCACTCGAGTGCCCTGCTTATTATAGTGCCTGGTTTTATTCAGTGCTTAATAATTTTTTTAACTGAGTTGAATTAGGAATATCTGAATTTAGTGTCACTATAACCAATATAGACCTCTGGAGTACCACGCACTTTCTTAGTTCAACAGTCTTAGAAATGATGAGAAACAGATTTGGATATACCCACATATAAACCAACAAAACAAAACAAAACAAAAAAAGAACATAAAGAATAAAGATCAAATTACAGTTAAGTAAGGACTCTGAACATTGAATATTCACTGTACTGACTGAAGATTTTAAACCCCCATTCATTTGAAGCCTAAGTGAACAAGGGGAAAAAAAGAGGATCTGAATGAACTAAGAACTTGAATTATCTAACCCTTTTATTAAAGAGCAATGTGGCATCTGATTATCTGGGGAATTCACAATTATTTCAAATTATTTTTTAAAAATTACATATTTTACTCAATGTGTTTTCTTATACTTTTTATAAATTATATTTCACAGTTCAAAACAGCAGGATACGTGTGTTCATACAAAGGGACAAAACTATCAAGTTACTCCTAAAGAAAATGTGACAGCTTAAAAATAAATTTTTTCCTTATTATTACTCTAGAGTTCTTACATATGTCTTAGGTTAGTCCAACTCAGGCATTTTCTACCCAGCAATTCTATCATGGCAAAGAATAAGTCACTGACACAGCAGATTGGGTAGGATAGACAGTCACAGCCCAAAAGGCTCCCTTCAATCTTAAGATACATCTTAGAATTTTGTATTAACTGAACGTCCCACTCCATAAAACATCTGTGTTTGTTTTAATATAAAACATTGCCCTAAACTCTCTACCATTTACATTCTGTTTTCCTAAATATTTAGGTAAAATCAACCCTCTTGGAAAATACACCACAATTCAGCAACAGTTTCCCAAACTCCCTTTCCCTCAGTCCTGGTTTTAGAACTACAGCTATGGGAACCCAGGTAATGAGCGGAGCACATAAACTAACGCTTTTTGATCAAATTAAACCTTCAGGAGATGAACTGCTGAGGACGGAATAAGGAGGGAACAGGGAAAGTGAGTGGGCCAATGTAAATGAACTCCACTGAAGAGCCCAAGTTTTCTAAACTTAACAGTAAGGATGGATTCATATTATTTTCATATGTCCCATGAAATTAAACTAAATGCCACAAGATTCCTTTAGTTTCTTTTATTCATTCACTCATGGATTTGTTCATTCAACAAATATGTATTACGCCCCTTTGAAGCTAGCTGTGTGCTAGGTACTCAAGATACAAAAATGAAATAGAAAGTCCCTTAGCATTCTCTAGTTTATTTTCTAGACCCCAGTAATTTTTAAAATCTTATAACAATTTTATCCATCACGAACACATGTAAATTTTTTTGACCATTAAGGTGATACAGTGCCTTCCCAGGAATGTATTTTTTCTTTAAAAATTTTATTACAGGGTGCTTGGGTGGCTCAGTTGGTTTAAGCATCTGCCTTTGGCTCAGGTCATGATCTCCGGGTCCTGGGATTCAGCCCCACATTGGGCTTCCTGCTCAGGGGGAAGTCTGCTTCTCTCTCTCTCTCCCTGTGCCCCTCCCCACTGCTAGTTCTCTCTCTCTAATGAATAAAATCTTCAAAAAAATTTAATTACCATTTCCAAACATACACTAGAGAAAATTGTATAATACACTCTCATATAACCTATTGATCAAATTCAATAGTTTTTAACATTGGATACATGTGCTTTATCTCCTTTTTTTGTTTCTGTTAGGACAAAATTCTAAAGGAAATTCCTGACATTATGTCTATGTCATTTCAATCCTAAATTCTTATATATGTATATGTGAAAAGTAAAGACAATTTTTTCTATCACCATAATATGGTCACACATACACAATTAACAACGATTTCTTTTTTTTTTTTTTTAAGATTTGTTAGTTTTAGAGAGAGAGAGAGAGAGAGCGCCTGAGCATGAGCAGGGGGAGGGGCAGAGGGGAATCTTCCCCACTGAGGACGAAAACCAATGCAGGGCTCGAACTCATGACCCTGGGAGATCGTGACCGGAGCTGAAATCAAGAGTCCCAAACTTAACGGACTGAGCCACCCAGGTGCCTCAATGATGATTTCTTAATAACATCTAACATCCAATCAATATTTAAATTTCCTTATTCGTCTCAAAAAGTGTCTTTTTTACAGTTCTTCCACTCATTTAAAATATTTATTTCTAGGGGCACCTGTGGGGCCCTAGTTGGCCCTAGTTTGTTGAGTGTTAGACTCTTTTTTTTTTTAATATTTTTTAAAGATTTTATTTATTTATTTGACACAGAGACAGCCAGCAAGAGAGGGAACACAAGCAGGGGGAGTGGGAGAGGAAGAAGAAGGCTTCCCAGCACAGCAGGAAGCCCTATGCAGGGCTCAATCCCAGGACCCTGGGATCACGCCCCAAGCCGAAGGCAGATGCTTAACAACTGAGCCACCCAGGCACCCCAAGTGTCGGACTCTTGATTTCAGCTCAGGTCGTGATCTCAGGGTCATATGATTACCCCACGTTGGGCTCCACGCTTAGCCAGGAGTCTGCTTGAAGATTCTCTCCCTCTGCCCCTCCCCCCCTCAAATAAATAAAACAAATCTTTAAAAAATTAAAATAGTTATTTTTACTTCACTACAAAAAAGTATTCAACATTTAGATTTAGCAATACTATTTTTCTTGCTTTTTACAACTTCTATTCTGAACTTGTACCTTACTTACAGGAGTCTTATATGAAAGTCATTAACTTGAGGCATACCTCCCCAATCCTTATCCCAGCCTTGAGATATTTTTAACGCTTCAATGATTACTTCAGATATTCTTCCTGCTTTTTCACCCCAATACACATAAGTTATGGCTCTCTCATTACTTTCTCCAGTCTATTAAAATTACAGTAAAGCCCCATTAAAAAGACCCTTTTTATATTAGATAAAACCACATTTGCTATGTATATGTGTGTGTGTGCGCATGTATATATTTATATATATCGTGGTATGTGATTCATACAGCTGTATTCATAACTCAGTAAGCCTAGATACTTTCTTCTCTGCGTCAGTGCCAAAGTGAAGATTGAGTTCAGCTGTATTTGTAAACTTAATATGGCTCCTTTCTCGGCCAGTGCTTCTAATAGCAATCCCTTTTATGGAATCTAATTTCTTTAACTCTCAGGTTGAAACCACATCCACAGTCTCCTTCCTTTTTCACAGAGTATTTTAAACAAATAAGGAAATTTCGTCAAGATGACTAGGACACAATTGGAAAATTTGAGTCTGCTGTAAACATCTCAGAAAGGCCATTCCATAAGCCTTAGTTTAATAAAAGCCTAACTCTAGATCACCCCAGCAAAGCAGAGATACCATAATTGGGAGAAATAAACATTAGTGGAATAAAGGCTCTAGCAAAAATACTGTCAGATTGGATTAAAAAACAAAGCCTAACTCTATGCTATTCCAAATAGACATATGCTAAGGAAGATATAAATGTATAAAAAGTAAAATGCAAGGAAAACATATACCATACGAACACTTGCAAAGAAGCAGCTGGTGTATTTGGAGTAATATCAGGCAACATACTATTTAAGGCAAAAAAGCAATATTAGAAATAGGGATAATTTGTAAGAATAGAAAGCTTGACTCATATGAAAGATAAAACAATTCTAAATTTGTTGGCCTCAAATATATAAAGCAAGAGTTATAGAACTAGAGGCAAAATCATTAATAGAAATTGATAGACAACCATGAGGAGAAACTAATACATAGACCATATATATATATAAAATTTAAATAAAAAAGAAGACACTTGACCTGACTGATATAATCAGATTATCCTCCCAACTCAAATACATTTTCAAATACATATAGAACATTTTCAAAAAATTGAGCATGTGCTGCAAAGCAAGTCTCAATAAATTCAAGAAATGAAATCACAGAGAGATGTTCTATGACTACAATATAACTAAGCTAAATGACAATATTAAAAAAGAGATAACTTGAAAATTCCTAAGTTTTTGGAAAATAAGCAATCGACCTCTAGAAAGAGACACAATGGCAACCCTGAATCAGCAACCAACAGTGAACTGATCAAAATGTCCCAATGCTCGCCACCTCATGTTTGGAAGCAGCTCCACAACTCTGGACCTGAATAATCCCCAGAAATATGGGACAACTGGCCAAAAGGTATCCTAAAAGGAGTATTCTGGACTGCTGCCTTATATGACTAATGGATATAGAGGAGTGATCAAGTGATTAACTAAAGAAACAGAAAAGATATCAACCTATTTGTTGTTCTGGCTGGAGAAGTGGGTCTTTCTGGTTATATCTAGTTCATCAAGCAGTCAAAGATGTACAAATACACTGTTCAGGTAGAAGATTTGAATTCAAATTCTTATTTAGAGTTTACAGTAATAGGGTTCTCTTTTCAATAATTTTTAATTACCTGTATTCAAGGAATATAATTTATCTTTAGGATATTTTAATCATATTTAATAAATAAAATCTAACAATGAAGAAAGGTATGATTTTCCAACTATATCACACTTACTGTATGTATGCTTTTTTATTTCAGCATTACTGCACTGATGTGAATTACACCAACTTATAGTTTTGATATTCAAGACTCAGAGATCATGTTTGAAAAGTTACACCAAACACCCAGGTCTTTTGGATCAAGTCACTGCATAAAATGACAGAGAACCTCAAATTAACAGACAAATATACTTTAAAGGACCTTAGGGTAAAAGAGTATAAAGGGAATTGGTATTTCTTTCCCTATCTACCCTAGCCAATGTCCATTTCAACTACCTCCCTCTTCGAATTTTTGGAGCAAAAAAGGAGGAAGAGGAAGATGGAAATGCTGCTTGTCAAAAGAAGAACCAGAAAGGAGATCCCCACCTTTCCTAAAACGTGGTCAAAGCGTTCTTGAATCAGAGTCATGTGGATGCTTGTTACCAATGAAGAGCTCTAGCCTTGCCTATAAAATCTGTACCTGGAATTTCTCAGGCAGTATATGGGAATATTCATTTTTAACAGCCTTCTCAAGTGGTTAGTCTGCATGCTAATGTATAAGGACCACTGCCTACTACTCACTGCCAAGGTCGGCCTTACATATTAAAGTACTAATGCTAAAGTTATGTGATCAACAGCATTTTCAATATCATATAATTTGCTTACAAAGCCCAATAAATGGGTCTGTATTTAAGTCATTATGAATCATAGACTATAATTCTTTGCCTTTTTCTATCTCATACTTAATTTACCAGAAATGGATTTGAGTATGAATTGGCTTTTGAAATAAATACCATGTTGTTTTAAAATACTTCCCTTCTGTTTAAACTATTAAACATATTTTAAACTATAAAAGTATGTGATAGCCTGAGGCAAATATATAAAACATCAAAAGAAACGTCAACATTGAAATCGGAACTTTATAATAAAATGATATGGAAAATCTGAATATGGTTTGTTTAGTTTAATTCTGCCAGAATTTCAGGTACTCCCTTTCATTAAGTCAGACATTAACCAAAACAGCATTTAGATCTTATTCAATTCTGACAAAAAACACTTTGGTTAAACAAAATTGGACGATACAAGTTTAAGTAAATTTCTGCTTTAGAAAAGATAATGTTTAGTGGAAAAAATACTTTAGAAGCTATCTATGAAATATTATTAATGGAAATATAAATGAAAACAGATAAATTAATTCATATGAAAGTCAAGTTTTTTCCTGTATAAATGATCCCTTTTCCTAATATCATTTATTTACTAACACCTTATTTTTCCAACTAAATTCTAATCATTCCTCTATTAAGGCCTTAGTTCTCATAGATACTTGGCATTAAATCTATACCATATTGTTCCCATTATTAAAGTTTTATATTATCACAGTTATGCTAAGACAAGCCCCCCCCCACCTGTTCTACTTTTTCAGAATTATTCTAGACCATGATCTCCTCATATAAGTTTCACATTCAGTTTGTTTGGGTCAATGTACAATGCTATTAAGAATTTTATTTGAACTACATTACATTTATGGGGAGTTTGACATTTAAAAAAAAAAAAAGAAGGAAAGAAAGAAATCTATCTCTAAGTGATGCAAGGACCAAGGACAAATCATGGAAATATTTTGAACTAAAAATATGAAGTATCAAAACTCATGAAATGCAGTTTAAAGAAGTGCTTCAAAAGAAATTTTTAACATTAAATACATGTTAGAAAAGAAGTTAAACTGAAAATTAATGAGGTAAGAATTTTTCACAAGAAATTAAGGGAAGAATAGAAAATTAAAGTTAAGAGAAAAAGGAAATAAAGATTATATCAAAATTAGTAAAACAGTAAAGATTTTACAACGGAAACTCAACAAAACAAAAACTGATCCTTTGAAAACACTATCAAAATTGACAGTCTTCTAACAAGATTGATCAACGCAGATTAAGGAAGAGAGAAAGAGAAGGCACAGATTTCAACATAGTAATGCAAAAGAAGAAATAGCTATGGATACGAACCATTAAAAAGATATTAAAAGGCTATTTTAAATAAGACATAACAATAAATTTGAAATTTTAGATAAAATGGATAATTTTTTTAAAAATACAATTTACTAGGAGGAGTTAAGATGGCAGAGTAGTAGGGGGACCCTGGGCTTATCTTGTCCCTCGAACACAAGTGGATCAACATCAAATCATTTTGAACTAGGAAATCAATCTGAGGATTAAGAAAACAATCTACACAAATGGAAGAAGAGAACATGGCAGATGCAAGGTTTGAAGATGTGAATTGGGAGAGAGAAAAGCCATAGTGCTATGAAAGGGTGGTAATCCTTTCCATGGAACAAAGTCAGGAATAGAGGGAGAGAGAAAGTGAGAGAGCAGTGTGTCAGGTTTGCACAAGATGCCATGGTGTAGAGATCCCCTGGGTTGCACAGGGAGAGAATGTTCCCCTTCCTGGAGTATATGTGAAGGAGGGTATTTTGCCTCTCCAAGGACAAAAGACCTCCCAGGTCTGAGAAGCTATTTAACAGCAGGAAACAGAGGCACACACAGAGCATGGATAATCTGGTTGCAGCTTTTTGCTGTGTTTCAACATAGACTCTGGGCACTCCTGCAGGCATGAGACTGCTTTTCTGAGACAGAAAGGTGCTGGGCACAGTGCTTTGAGGCTCTCCGCCAGGGCAAGGGAGTGGGTCTGAGTCCTATGGGTACTTTTAAGATTTGTTGTTTTGAATCCCAGCCGTTGTCCAGAAATAAAACACAGGAGAACTGTGGCACTGAGCATACCAACGGCTAAGCAAAGACATGGGGAGAACAGGGATCTGACAAAAGCCTAGGACACAGAAGAGAAGATCATTCACTTTTCAGTGAGGGCCTCCTGAACAGCTGCAGTTTCAAGTTCCCCACCCCAGGGATGAGAGGGTGGGGTGATGCCATCTTCTACCCCCCAACCACCCCCAAAATAGATCAAGAAGAAATCACAGCCAGGGATTTACTCAAAACAAATATAAGCAATATATCTGAACAAGAATTTGGAACAACAGTCATAAGAATACTAGGTGGGCTTGAAAGAAGCATAGAAGACACAAGAGAAACCCTTGCTACAGAGATGAAAGACCTAATCTAGTCAGGCTGAAATAAAAAATGCTTAACTGAGATGCAGAACCAACTGGATGCAATCACAACGAGGAAGGAAGCAGCAGAGGAACAAATAGGTGATATAGAAGACAAAATCATGGAAAATAAAGAAGCAGAAAAGAAGAGGGAAAGGAAACTAGTAGATCACAAACACAGACTTAGGGAACTCAGCGATTCCACGAAGCATGATAATACCCATTTCATAGGAATCCCAGAAGAAGAGCAAGAAAAAGGGGCAGAAAGTCTATCTGAACAAATTACAGCTGCGAACTTCCCTAAACTGGGGAAGAAAACAGGTATGCAAGTCCAAGAGGCACAGAGAAGTCCCCTCAAAATCAACAAAAACAGGTCAATACCAAGACATATCACAGTGAAACCTGCAAAATACAAAGATAAAGAGAGAATTCTGAAATCAGCTAGGGACAAAAGGTCCTTAAACCTACAAGGGTAGACACAAGGTTAGCAGCAGACCTGAACACAGAAATCTGTCAGGCCAGAAAAGTGTGGCATGATATATTCAACATGCTAAATGGGAAACATATGCAGCCAAAAATACTATACCCAACAAGGCTGTCATTCAGAATAAAAGGAGAGATAAAGAGTTTCCAAGACAAGCAAAAACTAAAGGAGTTCATGAACACCAAATTAGCTCCACAAGAAATATTAAAGGAGATCCTTTGAGCGGGAAAGAAGAACCACAACCAACAAAGACTAGAAAGGAACAGACACAATCTATAGGAACAGTGACTTTACAGGTAATACAATGACATTAAATTCATATCTATCAATAATTACTCTGAATGTAAATGGACTAAATGCTCCAATCAAAAGACACAGAATATCAAAATGGATTAAAAAAAAAAACAAGACCCACTAGATATGCTACTTACAGGAGACTCATTTTAGACCCAAAGACATCTTCAGATTTTAAGTGAGGGCGAGGAGGGACACCTGGGTGGCTCAGCTGGTTAAGTGTCTGCCTTCAGCTCAGGTCATGATCCCAGGGTCCTAGGATCGAGTCCCACAATGGGCTCCTTATGGGGAGCCTGCTTCTCTATCTGCCTGCTACTCTCCCTGCTGTGCACTCTCTTTCTCTGATGAATAAATAAGTAAAAACCATTTTTAAAAAAGTGAGGGGGAGACCATCATGCTAATGGACATCAAAAGAAAGCTAGAGTAGCCATACATATATCAGACAAACAAGATTTTAAATGAAAGACTACACTAAGAGATGAAGAAGGGCACTATATAATAAAAGGGTCTATTCAACAAGAAGATCTAACAATTGTAAATATTTATGCCCCCAACGTGGAAGCAAATATATAAATCAATTAATAACAAACTTAAAGAAACTCATTGATAATAAAATAAAGGTAGGGGACTTTAACACCCCCCTCACAGCAATGGACAGATCGTCTAAGCAGAAGATCAACAAGGAAACAATGGCTTTGACTGACATATTGAACCAGATAGACTTAAAAGATATATTCAGAGCATTTCATCCTAAAGCAGCAGAATACACATTCCTTCCTAGTGCACATGGAACATTCTCCAGGACAGATCATATACTGAGTCACAATCAAGCCTCAACCAGTACATAAAGACTGAGATCATACCATGCATATTCTCAGACCACAATGCTATGAAATTTGAAGTCAACCAGAGAAAAAATTAGGGAAGATTGCAAATGCATGAAGGTTAAAGAGCATCCTGCTAAAGAATGAATGGGTTAACCAGGAAATTAAAGAAGAAATTAAAAAATACATGGAAGCAAATGAAAATGAAAACCAGTTCAAACCTTTGGGATGCAGAAAAGGTGGTCCTAAGAGGGAAGTATATAGCAATACAGGCCTTTCTCAAGAAGCAAGAATAGTCTCAAATACACAACCTAACCTTATACCTAAAAAAGCTGGAAGAACAACAAATAAAGCCTAAACTAGCAGAAGAAGAGAAATAATTAAGATCAGAGCAGAAATAAAAGCTACAGAAATAAAAATTTAGGGGCGCCTGGGTGGCACAGCGGTTAAGCGTCTGCCTTCGGCTCAGGGCGTTATCCCAGCGTTATGGGATCGAGCCCCACATCAGGCTCTTCCACTATGAGCCTGCTTCTTCCTCTCCCACTCCCCCTGCTTGTGTTCCCTCTCTTGCTGGCTGTCTCTATCTCTGTCAAATAAATAAATAAAAATAAAAATCTTTAAAAAAAAACAAAAAAAAAAGAAATAAAAATTTTTAAAAAAACACACAATAGTAGGACAGATCAACGAAGCTAGGAGCTGGTTCTTTGACAGAATTAACAAGATTGTTAATCCCCTAAGCCAGACTTAACAAAAAGAAAAAAGACCCAAATAGTAAAATCATGAATGAGAGAGGAGAGATCATAACCAACACTGCAGAACTACAAACAATTATAAAAGATATTATAAGCAATTATATGCCAACAAATTGGGCAATCTGGAAGAAATGGATAAATTCCTAGAAACATACAAACTACCAAAGCTGAAACAGAAAGGAACAGGAAATTTGAACAGACCCATAACCAGCAAGGAAATTGAAGCAGTAATCAAAAATCTCCCAACAAACACGAGTCCAGGACCAGATGGCTTCCCAGGGAAATCTACCAAACATTTAAAGAAGAGTTAATACCTATTCTCCTGAAACTGCTCCAAAAACCAGAAATGGAAGGAAAACTTCCAAACTCATTCTATAAGGCCAGCATTACCCTGATTTCAAAACCAAAGACCCCACTAAAAAGGAGAATTACATGATGAACATGGATGCAAAAATTCTCAATAAAATACTAGCAAATTGAATTCAACAGTACATTAAAAGAATTATTCACCACAATCAAGTGGGATTTATTCCTGGAATGCAGGCATGATTCAATATTCTCAAATCAATCCGCATGATACACTATATTAATAAAGGAAAGGATAAAAACCATATGATCCTCTCAATAGTTGCAGAAAAATCATTTGTCAAAATAAAGCATCCTTTCCAGATAAAATCTTCAACAAAGTAGGGGCAGAGAGAACATACCTCAACGTCATAAAGGCCATATACAAAAGACCCAGCTAGTATCATCCTCAGTGTGGAAACAGAGAGCTTTCTCCCATGGTCAGTAACAAGACAGGGATGTCCACTCTCACCATTACTATTTAACACAGTACTGTAAGTCTTAGCTTCAGCAAACAGACAACAAAAAGAAATAAGAGGCATCCAAATTGGCAAGGAAAAAGTCAAACTTTCACTAGTTGCAGACAACATGATATTCTATGTAGAAAACCCAAAAGACTCCACCAAAAAATTGCTAGAACTCATATATGAATTCATCAAAGTCACAGGATATAAAATCAATGTGCAGAAATTTGTTGCATTTCTATACAATAATAATGAAGTAACAGAAAAAGCAATAAAGGAATTGAGCCCATTTACAATTGCATCAAAATCAGTAAGATACCTAGGAATAAATCTAACTAAAGAAGTAAGAGATCTGTATTATGAAAACAATAGAATAATTATGAAAGAAATTGAAGACATATCAGATAAAGGGCTAGTATCCAAGATATATAAAGAAGTTATCAAACTCAACACCCAAAAAACAAATAATCCATTCAAGAAATGGACAGAAGATATGAACAGACATTTCTCCAAAGAAGACATCCAAATGGCCAACAGACATATGAAAAAATGCCCATCACTCAGCATCAGGGAAATACAAATCAAAACTACAATGAGATACCACCAGTCAGAATGGATAAAATTAACAAGTCAGCAAACAACAAATGTTGGTGAGGATGTGGAGAAAGGGGAACCCTCTTACACTGTTGGTGGGAATGCAAACTGGTGCAGCCATTGTGGAAGACAGTATGGAGGGTCCTCAAGAAGTTAAAAATAGAGCTACCCTATGACCCAGCAATTGCACTAGTACGTATTTACCCCCAAAATACAAAGGTAATGATCCGAAGGGGCATCTGCACCCCAATGTTTATAGCAGCAATGTCCACAATAGCCAAACTGTGTAAAGAGCCAAGATGTCCAACAACAGATAATGGATCAAGAAGATGTGGCATACACACACACACACACACACACACACACACACACAATGGAATACTACTCAGCCATCAGAAAGGATGAATACTTACCATTTACATTTACACGGATGGAATTGGAAGGTACTATCCTGAGCGAAAGAGATCAATCAAAGAAAGACAATTATATAGTTTCACTCTTATGTGGAACATAAAAAACAGTGCAGAGGATCATGGGGGAAGGGAAGAGAAACTAGGAAGTCATCAGAGAGGGAGAAAAACCATGGAAAACTATTAAATACAGGAAACAAATTGAGGGACGCTGGAGGGGAGATGGGAGGGGGGATGGGGTAATTGGGTGATGGGCATTAAGGAGGGCACGTGATGTGATGAGCACTGGGTGTTATATGGAACTGATGAATTACTGAACTCTACATCTGAAACTAATGATGTACTATACATTGACCAAATGAATTTAAATGTAAAAAAAGAAAGAAATTGAAGAGGACACAAAGAAATGGAAAAACATTCATGCCCATGGACTGGAAAAAAAATTGTTAAAATGTCTTTGCTACCCAAAGCAAACTGCACATTTAAAGCAATTCTTATCAAATACCACCAGCATTTTTAACAGAGCTAAAAATCCTATAATTTATATGGAACCAAAAAGACTCCGAATAGCCAAAACAATTCTAAAAAAGAAAAAACTGGAGGCATCACAATTTCAGATTTCAAGCTGTATTACAAAGCTGTAGTCACCAAGATAGTATGGTACTGGCACAAAAACAGACACATAGATCAATGGCATGGAATAGAAAATCCAGAAATGGACTCACAATTCCATGGACAACTAATCTTCAACAAAGCAGGAAAGAATATCTAATGGAAAAAAAGACAGTCTCTTCAATAAATGGTGTTGGGAAAAATGGACAGCCACATGCAGAAGAGTGAAACTGGACCACTTTCTTACACCATACACAAAGATAAATTCAAAATGCTTGAAAGATCTTAATGTGAGACAGGAAACCATCAAAGTCCTGGAGGAGAATATAGGCAGCAACCTCTTTGACAAGCAATTTCTTACTAGACAAATCAACACAGGCAAGGGAAACAAATGCAAAAATGACCTATTGGGACTTCAAGATAAAAAGCTTCTGCACAGCAAAAGAAACAATAAACAAAACTAAAAGGCAACCTACAGAATGGGAGAAGATATTTGCGAACGATGTGTCTGACAAAGGGTGAGTATCCAAAATCGACAAAGAACTTATCCAACTCAACACCTAAAAAAAAATAATAATAACCCAGTTAAGAAATGGACATAAGACATGAATAGACACTTGTCCAAAGAAGATGTCCAGAAGGCTAACAGACACATGAAAAGATGCTCCACATCATTCATCATTAGGGAAATACAAATCAAAACCATGATAAGATACCGCCTCACAGCAGTCCGAATGGCTAAAATTAACAACACAAGAAATATCAGTCCGGCAATTGCGCTACTAGGTGTTTACCCAAAGGATATAAAAATATAGATTCGAAGGGATACATGCACCCCAATATTTATAGCAGCATTATCAACAATAATCAAATTATGGAAAGAGACCAAATGTCCATCAACTGATGATTCGATAAAGAAGATGTGATTGAGATATATATAGATATACACACACACACAAACGTACAATGGAATATCACTCAGCCATCTAAAGAATGAAATCTTGCCATCAGCAATGACATGGATGGAACTAGAGTGTATTATCCTAAGCGAAGTCAGTCAGTCATAGAAAGACAAGTACCATATGATTTCACTCATATGTGGAATTTACGAAACAAAACAAAAGAACATATGGAAGGAGTAAAAGGAAACAAAAGAGGGAATCAAGTCACGAGAGACTCATAACGATAGAGAACAAATTGAGGGTTGGTGGAGGAAAGTGGGTGGGGGATAGGTTAGATGGGTGATGGGCATTAAAGAGGGCACTTGTTATGATGAGCACTGGGTGTTGTTATGTAAGTGATGAATCACTGAATTCTACTCCAGGAACCAATATTGCACTGTATGTTAACTACCTAAAATTTAAATTAACAAAAAAGTAGATGGGGGAAGTGGACACGTAGTCTCACCAAATACCCCATCCCCAGTGTAGCAATCCCCAGATCAGGGAGGATCTCACAAACACAAACCTCTCCTTGAGAGGTTTATACACCGCATCAGACATCCCGAGCTTTAGGACCAGCATTGGATAGTGGAGTCCCAAAATGTCTGGCTTTGAAAATCAACAGGGCTTATGTCCAGGAGACCCAAAGGACTGCACGATCCTAAAATTTGTACAGAACCACTAAAGACCCTGAACAGCCAAAGCAATCTCGAGAAAGCAAGAAAAAGCCGGAAGCCTCATGCTCCCTGATTTCAAAGTATATTACAAAAATATCATGATCAAAACAGTATGATGTTAGCATAAGATCAGACACATAGATCAACAGAGCAGAACAGAGAGCCCCAAAATAAATACACATATATATGGTCAATTGCTTTATGACAAAAAAGACAAAATACAAAATGGGGAAAGGACAGCCTCTACAATAAAAGGTGCTGGGAAAACTGGACAGCCACATGCAAAAGAATGAAACTGGACCACTGTCTTACACTATACACAAAAATCAACTCAAAGTGGATGAAAGATTTGAACATAGGACCTGAAACCATAAAACTCCTAGAAGAAAACAAAGATGATAAGCGTTCTGTCATCGCCTTGGTGGTGGTATTTTGGATTTGACACCAAAAGCAAAGACAACAAAAGAAGAATAAACAATTGGGACAGCAAAGAAAATCGTCAACAAAAATGAAAAGGCAACCTACTGAATGGGAGAAAATACTTGCAAATCATTTATCAGATAAAGGATTAATATCCAAAATATAAAGAACTCCTACCACTCAGTAGCAAAAAAACAAACAACCCAATTAAAAAATGACAGAGGATCTGAACAGACATTGTCCCCAAAAAGACATACAGATGGCCAACAAACACATGTAAAAATGCTCAGTATCGCTAATCACCAGGGAAATGCAAATCTCAACCACACTGAGGTAACATCTCGCACCAGTTAGAGTAGCTATTACCAAAAAGACAAGAAATAACAAGTGTTGGCTAAGATGTGGGGGGAAAAAAGAAAGTGTGGGGACCCCACCCATATCTTTAAAACCTACCAGATTTATTTCTTAAGGTTCCCTTTGCAGTGGCTACTTCTTATACTATGCTGTGCTTTCCAAAATATTAAAAAGCTGTTCTCACCAGCACAGCATCTTTCTTTGCAAAAGTTACAGAATCACTTTGTGCGGCTGTTAAACTGCACCAAAGAAATAAGCTCTACAAATACCATCTGTGTGCAACTTTGAAAGGCATATTACCATTTCAGCTATTACATAAATATTAACCTACAAAATATATTTCTGGAGAAAATTTCAACAACCCCAGGTGAATCTAAAGTTGAATCTAAATCTATTCCAAGAAAAGAAGTTTAAATAGTTTTGAAAAACTCTTTACTTCTTTTAAAAGTAAATGTAATTTTTGCTTAATAATTTACGTAGATCTTCTGTGAAAATTATATTTAAAACATAAAATTCCAGATGACATTGTAGAAGAAATTTACATCTGTACCATTATATGTGAAAATTTTTCTTCCATAAACAAAAAAAATTGAAAACCAAAGGTAAATGAGCAAAGACTATGAAAAGTTTTTATAAAGCACCTGCAAAATTTTAGTTTAAGCAAACATTTATTATGCATTTAATATGGAAAGGCATAGTCTAGAAGCTAGGGATACCAACACGAAGACAGACATAGATCCTGTCCTCAACAACCAACGTCTAAAAACAGCAAATGATACATGGTGGTGGTGTTTTTAATGTCTTAATTCCCCAAAACAAAAGGAATATTTTGACTGTGTTTATAAAATGTGAACAATTTAAGACAAAATAGTTTTGAAGTTACATTAGATGAGTTTGTGAAGCCAGTAGTTATGATTATATTTTATCTGATACTTTGTTATGAGCAAATACCAGAGATACTTATGGATCCAGTTATTTCTGAGGTGTTTTTTAGTTTTTGTTTTGTTCTGTTTTGTTTTGAGTCATGGTGAATTTTAGCTGCACAAACTCTGAGTCAGGTCATTACCGTCTTGCTAAATTCCCCTTACAGTCTCAGCTGGACCCAATGTCCTTCATTTCCTATCCTAAATTGTCCTCTTTATGTTCCATGCTCACTGTAGAGAAAGATTTTAGCTCCTAATTGTCTGGGGCCAGATTCTCCCACTCCATCCCCCCCTTCTGCACAGAACACTCGATGTTTGTGAAACACTCAGAGCCTGGGGAGAAAGGTGCTGTACCCATGCAAAGGGTGGTTATTATTATTGATGTTTCTCATAAACGCTGAGATTTAGAATGTCAGAAGTAATGTCAGACCCTAAGGTAACGACAAAGCTTTCTCTCTCGGAAAGCTATCGCACTATGTTTGCTTTGATGTCAGTTATGTCTGTATTATACATGAACGCCTCCATGTAGGCAGAGCTCAGAGGCAAGGATGACTAGCCCAGAGGGCTAATACCAAAGATTTTATTTTCTGCCATATCTCACCAGTGAAGTAGTTCCCACGGTGGTTACCTGAGTCACAAAAATATAAGGTGCTTAACACCATAATTACAGAAAAAGGAACAGTTGGTCTAGCTTCAACATTTATCCTAGACTCATAAAAACTATTTTTATTAATTTATCTAGCTTGTATCAGCCACCAATATTAATGAATAGCTACCAGATGACAAGACAAAATTGTCTCTGCTCCTCGATTAGAGTATTATGGTATAGGCTCATCAGCAGAAGTTTGAATTATGAAAATCAGAACAAATGAAGCTTACTTGCTAGAATTTGCCTTTCCAATTCAGATGAGATCAGCTTAGTTCTACTGAGAAATGGGCCAGTGAATTCTTTTTTTCTTTCATCTGCCCTTACAGTATGAATTCCATAGTCAAAATCTTGTCCAAGGATTTCACTATCACAGTGAACCTGGAGTTACTGGTCTAGTAAGTTTCCCATTCCTTGGAATACACAAAGAACACCTCACTATTTTGTTGGCCTACCTCAAATATCCTCCTTTACCAAGTATAAATACAAGTTTATGCCAGTTGATGAGGAAAGTTATATTGAAGACTTAGGTTCCAAGGAGCAAGCCCTTCTACAAGTCTCCTGATGATTAGTCTTTTCATTTCAGCATTTACTGAGTTTCTACTCTGTGTGTGCAGTGCTGTGCTAGGTACTGAGGATAACAATATAAATATCTCCCTTGTGCTCAAAGAGCCGAGAATGTAATAGAAGAGACAGATATGTAAACAAAGCAAAATGAAAGCAGAACTCTAAAAGATGCATAAGCAAAGGGAAAGAAAGAAAAAAAAAAGTAGTGAAATTTACCTGGGGATACCAGAAAAGTCTCTACGGAAGATGTAGCAGTTAAGTTAGAAATAAGATGTCTAAACTCAGAGAAGAGAAGGAAAAGGGCATTACCAACAAAGTCAAAAGGGGCTTAAGCATTAAGTAGTTCAGAAGTATATTTTAAAAGAGAAAGAACATAGGTTTTTAAATCCCAAGACTAAGGTTTTCGTTCCTGCCTCATCTCTTACTCTCTAAAGAAACTTAGTTGGTAAGAAAAATGGGATTAGAGTTGACCTAATAGAGATGTTATTCAAAATCTTTAATGATTGGTATGGCGACTGACCAATCAAAACAAATGTTGGCTATAATAATCAGTACATTTGGGTGCATATAGAGTGAATACCAACTTACCTACATCTTTTGCCTCCCCTCTCTTCCCCTACCTAGAATGCAGTTTCCATGAGAATAACCATTGTTAACCACTTTGTTCTAGAAATGCACTAGGGATTTGTTTTCAGCAGATACACTCAGACACAAAAACACATAAATCATTGTGATGAAGGAAGGAGATGATACTCACAGATACCTAAAAACAGAAGGCATGGCATGGTCCACAGGACCACATAGGGAAGGAAGTACTAAGATTGGCAGATGGGGAAGTGGGGAGAGCATGGCCCAGTGTCTTTAGTGGAGCGGTCTTAGGAAGGAAAGGACACAGCAGGGTAGGTCCTCTGAGTAAATTTAGGATTGGACAGTTTGAATAATTTCAGAGGGCTTTAGGCTACAGGGATAGTCCTTAGTTGTCTAGTACCTGGTCCTAAAGTGATTTAGGTCAAGGGGAAATATATGCTTCGTGTATGTGAGTTTGATAAAGCTCATGTTGGATGTGGGTTCCGCATTGGTTGGCTTGCATATCAAAAGCATGCTCACAGGCCAGGTGTTTCCTACCTCTAGGAATTAGATAGCCCTGGGAGGGACAGATTTTTCAGGATCAAGGTCTCAAATGCCAGAGGATCAAGAATACAGAAAACGAGATAATATATAGAGTCAATATATACTGCTTCTGCAATGCCCAGTAAATACAGAGGCTCAACAAATATGGAGCTATATGCTATATGGATGAATACGTGAATGAAAAATTATTTAAATGTGACGGAAATATAAAACAGATGGAATGTGTAGTGGGATGAGGACTAAAAATGTATAATGAAGTCAGATGAGAGGGCCTACATATCACACTAAGAAGCTGAGTCTTAAAACACATTTCATCTCTCGCAGACTCTCTCTCTGTCAAATAAAAAATAAAATCTTAAAAAAAAACACATTTTAAAGTATTTATGGAATATCTACTATGTGTCTTATAAGGACATCAGGATAAATACATTGACCAATCAAGTAATGACTAGAAAACTGAAGAGGTTTTTGTTTGCCTATTTTCAGAAGTAGTTTTCAGTATTACTACATACCATCTGTAGACAAAAGTTGGAATTACCCATCTTCAAGTATCAATTAAAGTCCCACCTCCAGAATGTCTTCCTTGATCAAGCTAACCTACCTCTGCAGTACTGTTTTAGAGTAGTGCTTCTCAAGCTTTACTGTGCATAAGAATCAAGTGAGCTGTCTTGTTAAAAGTGCAAATTATGACTCAATAGGTCTGGTGTGGGGTAGGGCTGATCCTGCCTCTTTAAATATAAGCAGCCAGGTAATGCCTTTGATGCGGGTCTGTGGGTTACACTTTGAATTGAAAGCTTGAGAGGTTTCAGATGGATTATTTTCTAATATTAATAGAGGGGCAATATAATTATAGTACATAGAACTGGCTAAGAGCAAGAATGGGTTGGAATCCTAGCTCCGTTGCATCGGAAAAGATACTTAACCTAAGCCTCAGTTTCCTGTAAAATGAGGATAATAACGCACTGGTTTCAAAGAGCTGGTCTAAAATTCGCACGCTACTTTCTACAACAGCCCAGAAAAAAATACAGCAATATAAAAAAGATGATAATAATAATTAGAGCAGCAATAATAACAATGATAGTCTTCAGGATAGAAGGATATCCTCATAAACCAACTTTGGATCCAATGAGATTTCCTGACAGCTTGGTGGTCAGGACTTTAAAATGGCACCGCATCAGTCCCCAAAAAGAAAATTTAAATTAATCTGATTACGATTATTTTTTCTTCCCTGGAGGGGAAACAAGACGATGTTCTTTTCCCTTCACATAACTAGGCCTTTACAAAGAGAACACAGACTCACAAGATAAAACACAACGTAAAACCTAAGCAATCTTTAAGACTATTTCCTAGCCTCCCTCAACCCAGAGAGGAGGAAAAAGGAAAGATACTCACCTCAGAGGGAAACGGTTATGGTATCTCATATTCTCCATACTCTGTAAAAGGAGGTGGGAGTGGGGTTGGGTGTCACTCTAGCAGCTGGCAGGACCCTATGGAATGAGTCTTACTTTGTTAATTCTGTGGACATAGCTTAGCAGGTACAAGCACCAAGACCCCCAGCTGGTCTTGTTGCTGCAAGCTAACTAATGGAAACGGTCAAAGAATCTCAATTTTTAAATCTCAATTTTCACAACTTTTCAAGAGTGGATAGATATTTAGAGGCGTCTGTACTTTCTAACTAAGTTCTTCTTTCCAGCTTGTCTCTTACTCGGGCAAAAGACACAGAAGGCAGATGTGCCTGGTTGGCTCAGTTGGTTAAGCATCTGACTCTCAACGTCAGCTCAGGTCTTGATCTCGAGGTTATGAGTTCAAGCCCCACACTGGGCTCCACACTGGGCGTGGAGTCTACTTAAAAAAAAAAAAAAAAAAAGACACAGAGGGAAAAGCGTCCCATTACAGGAAACGAAACTACCCTCTCAGGCAATAAGGACTACCCTGAGCCAACAATACCATGAGTGACTGACCCCAAGAAATAAACTCCAAGACAATGATTGACCTGACCTTTACTGCCCACCCGCATGTATCCACAGACCTTCGTCCTGCATTTTCCTTATATAAACGTGGAAGTATTTTCAGCACTTTGGAGACAGTCTCTGAGACACTAGTCTACTGTTTACCCAGTACTAGCTTCACTGAAATAAATTCTCTTCCTGTTTCACCCTCATTTATCTCTCTGCCTTTGGATTTTGTCAGTGGCAAGTGGCTGAACCTGCTCTATTTGGGGCCCCTGGAGCCAGGGACTCCTGTATCTCTGTACCCTGGTTACAGCCATGCAGCCCAGGCCCAAGGAAACCAATAATCTTTTTTAAATATAGTGCTAAGAATTTGTATCATTCTTCCATTTCAAACAGTTTTTTGTCTAAATTCAAAATGTTGTATTGAAATCAACTTGTATAAACCTGTTTCAGATCTAAGGTCTATGGGCATCTATAATGGAGGAGACAGTTTGACAACAAAAGGAAAGAGTCTTTTTACAAATGAGCAGATGCAAGAGCAGTCAAAGCCCTGGAAAAAAAATTACTAGTGAAGATCCCTGAGGATCACTACACTACAACCACAACATAAAGTTTTCATGATTGTCTGAGGGTTAGTGCACGACAGCTGAAAACTGTAGTATCTCGTCACCATACCTTAACGAGACTTTTTAATAATTAAAGTTTTTCATACTCTATTACCCAAAAACCCTTTTTCTAAGAATGCTATAATAAAGAAAAAAAGAGGATGAAAATGTGTATCAACAATATTTATGACCTTAGTATTTATAACAAAAAAACCTCCAAAAGACTGGAACTAACCAGAATGCTAACAAGTGACAAATAAAGACAAATACATAAAAATACTTATAAAACTCAACACCCAAAAAATGAATAATCCAGTTAAAAAGTAGGCAGAAGCCATGAATAGACATTTTTCCAAAGAAGACATCCAGACGGCCAACAGACACATGAAAAGATGCCCAACGGCACTCATCATCAGGCAAATACAAGTCAAAACGACAATGAGGTATCACCTCACTCCTGTCAGAACGGCCAAAATTAACAATACCAGAAACAACAGGTGTTGGGGAGGATGCGTAGAACGGGAAACCCTCTTACACTGTTGGTGGGAATGCAAACTGGTGCAGCCACTCTGCAGTAGAACAGTATGGAGCTTCCTCAAAAAGTTAAAAATACAAAGCCCACAGTGGCAACCCATTCAGGACCCCTCTCACTTTAGAGAGTTTTTTTCCTTTCCTTTCTGTTCTCACCTTCCCTTAATACACTTTCACTTCACAAAAAAAAAAAAACAAAAAAAAAAACAAAAAAAAAACACAACTGCCCTACGATCCAGCAAATGTGCTACTAGGTATCTACCCAAAGGATACAAAAATACTAACTCAAAGGGATACATGCACCCCAATGTTCATAGCATTATCAACAATAGCCAAATTATGGAAAGAGACCAAATGTCCATCGACTGATGAATGGATAAAGAAGAGTTAGTATTACTCAGCCGTAAAAAGGAATGAAAATCTCGCCATTTGCAACAACACGGATGGAGCTAGGAAGTATAATGCTAAGCGAAATAAGTCAGAGAAAGACAAATACCATATGATGTCACTCATATGTGGAATTTAACAAAGAAAACAAATAAGCAAAGGAACAAAAAAGAGAGAGGGGAGCACACCAAGAAACAGACTCTTAACTACAGAGAACAAACTGATGGTTAGCAGAGGGGAGAATGGGGGAAACGGGATGGAGATGAAAGAGTGCACTTGTGATGAGCACTGGGTGTTGCAGGGAAGTACTGAATAACTAAGTTGTACACATGAAACTAATATTACACTGTATGTTGACTAACTGGTATTTAAATAAAAACTTTAAAACAAAGAAAAATACATTAAGTCAATGAAATATAATGCAGCTATTATGATCCTCATTCATGACAAGCTTCAACTTTTAGAACATCTTGATTGCAAAATGAAAATAGCAACTTCACAGGATTGTTGTAAAAAACATCTCATACCATCTCAATAAAAAAAAATTATAAAAAAAAAGAAAGGGGGGGCGCCTGGGTGGCTCAGTTGTTAAGCGTCTGCCTTTGGCTCAGGTCATGATTCCAGCGTTCTGGGATCGAGCCCCAGATCAGGCTCCCTGATCCATGGGAAGCCTGCTTCTCCCTCTCCCACTCCCCCTGCTTGTGTTCCCTCTCTCGCTGCCTCTCTCTCTGTCAAATAAATAAAATCTTTAAAAAAAAAAAATTGTAAAAAAAAAAAAATGGAAGAGAGGCCATAACAGTACAAATGTTCCCATTTGTTCTAACATTTACTTTTGTTAATTTATCTATAAAGGATATCCCCCCACACTGAATATCTATATGTGATAGACGATTTATTTAGTTATATGCCCTTTGTTAATTTTGAACCAAAGTATCTATCTTAGGTACAGAAATGATTTTAAGTCGTTGTGAGTACTATTAAGGATAACTATAACCTTCACTTTAATTGCCTTCAAAAGAAAAATGAACATCCATTTCTAGAAGTATGGTGAACTAGATACCTGCCTGACCTCCTAATGAAAATATTAAAATGCTAGGTTATTAAAACCTCTTTTTTTTTTAAAGTCATCAGTGACCTGGCAAGATACTAAAGAATATTGAGAAGTCAAAACTAAGTGAATATGAGAGCCCAGAGAGGCAAATGCAGCACAGCAATCTACTCTTCTTTTGAGAGCACATACCTACTTAAAGGACTTGATCTTAGATTTCCACAGCCTCCCAGGAGTTGAAAGGGAAGAAAAAAAAAGATGGGCTTGCTCAAGTTATAAAGCATAATAAGTGATTCCTTTAATAAAGATGAGACACAGAGCGTTACACCTTCTGTGTAAAGTTATATTAAAAATAATCCTAATCTGTTTCCCTCAGGCTCCCAAAAAGAACTGCAGGGAAAATTGCCTGACCTTAGTGCAGAATAAATGGAGAGTCATAATAAAACAAAACCCCAAAACAAAATAAAACAAAACAAAAACCACCCAAGTATTATAAACGGCAGTAAGTTATGGTTTGTATCCTGGGTAGTCTAAAAAGACCTCAGCCCAAGAATGGAGCAGTCCCAGACATAAAACAGAAGGAAATCTAAGTCCTCTCTGGTGTAACTCCCTCCAAGGCAAGCTTCGAAGAATTTCCACCATTCTAAGAAATGTCAACTCATGGTCATTAAAATTCACAAAACACACAAGAACACAAACTGCTATGAATAAGAACCAACAGATATAACAAAGAACAGGATCAAATGTATGAAAACTTTAGGTATTAGAAAATCAATCACAGAATATAAGTATTTTAATATATTTAGTGAAAAAGAATTAAGATAGGAGTAAAAAAATGAGAAAGTAAACTATAACTAAACATTTGAAAAAGAAACAAGTATACAATAATTGAAATTTAAAATTCAATGAATAAATTCTATAGCAGGTTAATAAGAGATAAGGAGAAAATTAGTGAACTAGAAGACAGATCACAGTAATTTATTCAAAATGCAGCAGAATCATACTTCTACAAACCAAGCAAAGATATAGAAAATACAAAAGAAAGGTTAAGAGACATGGACCATGGAGAAAGAAGGTCTAACATGCACGTGGTCATAATGACAAAAGGATAAGTTTCTTTCAGAAGTATACACTTCAGATAGAAGAAAAGTCATCTCCATGTGAGAAAATGGTAGATATGTGATTAGATTTAAACATTGCTTCTTATAAAATAGCAATAGTACTGTTTCATGGAGCTAAACAAAAAAGATAAATAAAATTATAATCTGTAACAACAATAGCATATAAGTCAAAGCATGTAAGCCAGGAGTGATGCGATTAGAGTTAAAATGTTAACAGAACCTTGTATGTTTAAAAAGGGGTAATATTTATTAATGTTAGATTTTTATAAGTTAAAATTCAAAAGCTAATTTTAGCATGACTATCAAAATAAAAATAATAGAGCATAAAATTCCCTAAGAGGGGAGAAACTGAATGAAAAAAATATGCTACTGATTCAGAGGATAAAAAGAAACACAGAATAGGTAGGACAAATAGAAATCACGAAATAAAACTTTAAATCAATCTAACTATATCAGTAATTGAAATAAATATAAAGGAAACACAAGAATCAAATATACTAATAAACATGTCAAAACAAATTAAAAACACAATACAATTTATAATCACTCCAAAGAAAATGAAAAACTTGCTTATACACTTAACATGTATATCACCTATATGCTAAAAATTATCAAATGCTGATTTTAAAAAGTCAAAGAAAACTAAAATAGATATATCACATTCATGAATTGGAACATTCATTATAGCCAGAATGTCAATTCTCCCCAAATTGGTCTTTAGTCTAATGTAATTCCTATCAAAATACTAGCGAGATTTTTTTCAAAGACAAGATTATTCTAAAATAATATGGAAAGGCACATGCCCTAGAGTAGTTAAAACAATCTTGACAGAGAAGAACTGGGAAAAATTATTCTGTCTATATTAAGGCTTACTATATAGCTAGAGTAATCAAGACAGTGTGATATGGGCAGAGAAATAGACACATAAATCAAAGGAACAAAATGGAAACCCCAGAAATAGACCCATACAAATACACTATACTAACTTTTGACAAAGGTGCAAAACCAATTCCATGAAGGAAGGACAACTTTTCAATAATCTATGCTGTATATCCATAAACAAAGAAAGAGAGAAACTTAACTTAAACTGCATACCTTATACAAAAATCAGCTTAAAATGAATCACAGATTTAAATATAAAATATGAACCTATAAAACATTTAGAAAATCACCTAAGAGAAAATTATCAGGATCTGGGGCTAAACCAACAGTTCTCAGACTTGACATAAAAGGAAAAATTGATAAAATGGGCCACATTGAAATTAAGAACTTTTGTTCTGTGAAAGCCCAGGGGAAGAGAATGAAAAGACAAACTAAAAACCAGGAGAAAATATTTACAAATCATATCTCTAACAAAGGGCTATTATCTAGAATATATAAAGCACTCTCAAAACTCAACAGTAAAAAACAAAAGTTACAGTAAGAAAATCAGAAAAAATGAACATTTTACTTAAGAGGATATAGACATGAAAAATAAACACACAAAAAATATTCAACATCATTAACCACTAGGGAAATTTAAATAAAACCAAAATGAGCGATTACTACATACATATCAAAATGACTAAAATAAAAAATGTTAACACCAAATGCTGGCAAAGAAGCAGAGAAACGCTCACTCATGCATTACTGAATGTGAAATGGTACGATTACTAGAAAACAATTTGACTATTTTCTTAAAAACTGAACATGCAACTACCACACAATTCACTAACTGCACTCCTAGGCATTTATGCCAGAAAAAAAATACATTATTTTCAGACAAAAACCTAAACAACAATGTTTATAGCAAATCTATTTGTAATTGCTAAACAACTAGAATCAACAGGTAAATGATTAAAGAAACTGTGGTATATAAATACCATGGTAGGGGCGCTTGTGTGGCTCAGCCATTAAGCATCTGCCTTCGGGTCAGGTCATGATCCCAGGGTCCAGGGATCGAGCCCCCCATCGGGCTCCCTGCTCGGTGGGAAGCCTGCTTCTCCCTCTCACACTCCCCTTGCTTGTGTTCCCTTTCTCGCTGTCTCTGTCAAATAAATAAATAAAATCTTTTTAAATTTTTTAATAAATAAATAAACAAATACCATGGTATACTACTAAGCAATCAAAATGAACAGACTATTGATACATACAGCTTGGATGAGCCTCTGAGTGAAAAAAGCCAATTCCAAAAATCATATGGTATTTGTCTTTCTCTGACTTATTTCACTTAGCATTATACTCTCTAGGTTCAACTATGCGGTCACCAATGGCAAGATTTCATTATTTTTTAATGGATGGGTAATATTCCATCATGTATGTGTGTGTGTGTGTACACATATATATGCATATATACATACACTGCATCTTCTTTATCCATTCATCTATCAATGGACACTTTGGTTGCTTTCCTATCTTGGCTATTATAAACAATGATGCAATGAACATCGCGGTGCATATGTCTCTTCAAATGGGTGTTTTCAAGTGTTCAGTATCTTGAACAATGGTAGTAGATACATGAAGCTACATAGGTGATAAAAGTGTACAGTATTTAACACACACGTGTACAATTAAAACTGCGGAAATATGAATAAAATCAGTAACATGTTAATTTCTTGGTTGTGATATATACTACAGTTTTATGAAAGGTTAGACAAACTAGGCAAAGTGCTCAAGAGACCTCTCTATATACTATTTCATACAACCGCATGTGAATCTACAATTATCTAACATCAAAAAGAGACATTAAGTGACATAAAAGATGTAAGGTGCCTAGAAATCATTCTAACAAACGATGTATATGATCCTTATAGAGAAATTATAAAATTTTGTTGAGACTAGAGAACTACTAAATAGAGATATTTCTTATAATCTTGAACTGGAAAACAAGTTCATAAAGATATAAAGATTCAACGCTATTCCCATCAAAATCTTAACAAGATTTCTCTGTGGAAACAGGATGATTCTAAATTTTATATTAAAAGGGCCAAGAATAGCCTAGGCACTTTTAAGGAAGAAAAACAAATAAGCTTACCCTTACCAGGTATTATATGGCATATTATAAAGCTACAACAATTAAGACAGTGGTACTGGCACACAAATAGACAAAATAACCAGCAGAATAAAATATCCCAGAAACAGACTTGATTTTTGACTAAAGTGGCACTGCACACAGTAGGGAAAAGTTACAAACTTCTGTTTACCAAAAGATATCATAAAAAGAGTAAATAGGGGCACCTGGGTGGCTCAGTCAGTTACATCTGACTCTGGATTTTGGCTCAGGTCATGGTCATGAGATCGAGCCCTGTGTCATCCTCTGCATTGGGCATGGAACCTGCTAAAGATTCTCTCTCTCCCTTTGCTCCCTCTGTGCCCCTTTAAAAAAAAAAAAAAAAGAATAGATAACCACTGGAAAAAATTATTTGTAATACCCTCTAAATGGCCAAAAAAAGTTGAACCCAAAATATATAAAGAGCTACTATTAATCAGTAAAAGACATACAACCCAACAGAAAAAAGAATACTTGAACAAGCATTTCACAAAGAAGTACAAGTAGCCATAGCATAAACAGATGAAAGATGTTCACAGTAAGATAAAATTTCAAATACGCCAAGTCTAGTAAGAATTGAAAATGCTGACAATATTAAGTATTGATGTGAGGCACTAATACACATGCACTGCTATTGTGGTATAAATTAGTATCATCACTTCAGAAAACAATTTGACACTACCTAAAGAAACTCTTCCAGATATGTTTATGTTTATATGTTTATAGAATAAACGGTAGCATCTTCATACAGTGGAGTACTATAGGACAGTGAAAATTAATGAGTAATGGTAGAAGGCATAGAGTCATAAAAGAATATATACAAGTATACTTCTCTTTATATAAATATCAAAATCATGCAGAATTAATCAATATGTTGTTTAGAAGAAAAAATATGCCAAAATGGTGAGTAAAGGAAAGCAAAAGAAAAGTCCAAGTCAGTATAATGACGACCTTAAGTAGATGGGGAGGGGATGGGCACACAAGATACTTCAAATGTTATTTAAACATATATAAGAGTAGGCACATAGGTAATCATAAAATTTTATTCTTCAGGTCTTAACATATTTTTAATTAATATTTAACTTAAAAAACTTTTATCAAGAAGAAAATCATTGAATATGAATTCTCTTTTTGTTCAGGAGAGAAAAATTTAACTGTGGTTATATTTTTAGTGGATTATGAGTTCTTTTCAGTGAGTATAAAAGCAAGAACAGAAAAGAGGAAAGGAAAATGAAAACAGAAAATTCTTATATAAGTGCTAGGCAACAGCAAGCAGCCCACCTTTCCCAGGAAGTCTGGCTACACAAAGGGCCTGTGGAAGCAGAGCAGATTGGTGCATTCACCAGAAGAGCCTTGCAGACCTGCGCTGTGTTCCCCAGAGGACTTGGCCCTACTGATTTTTACATCATTAGCCCTCTTAGGATGGGCTGAGGTCACTTCCAATTTGAAAATGACCTTGGATCACAAGCTGAGGTTTTTAATTTGTTTACACTGATTATTAAGTGTCCTGAGGTATGATTAATAAATCTTCTGTATAGAGAAATAAGTTTATCGCTAACAAAGATGGTCCTTGGCATAATTCTACTATTTATACTGCTGCAGTGAGTTGACTTCACAAACAATTTTTATAACGCATTCTAATCTCAGGATTGCTTAACAGCAATAAATTGGTAAACTAATAAACAAGACACAAACTGTTCAGTAAACTCTGAATATGGAATGACTTTACTCCTTTCAAAATAATGCAGTCACTGAAAAAATATTTTTCTGTATTTTCCATATTATCTATTATCATAGGAAGAAAAACTTAATTTTTAAAGTTTAACAAGTTGGGGCTAAGATTCCATAGGAAGTCAAATACATACTGTGCTTTTTGTAAAGGGATCTGTGAGAACTATTGTTTTTCTCTTAGAAGAGCCCAAGAATAAATAACAGAGAACATACACTGAGTCGCTGTGCCTGTATTATAGTTAGAGATAGTGATGTGCTGGTGAACAACTAGCTGCACAAAGGAGAAAAAGCCTTGATGTGTAGCATTTGCCAACTTCAGTGGTGTAAATACTCTCACCAAGGCCTATTTCAAGGTACCAATTTGATGTTACTAAATAGGAATTCAGAAAAATGCACAGTAGCACATCATTATCTAGTATTTTCACCATACAGATAGAAGAAACAGATGTAAAAACCTTAAGAGCATAAATAACAAGAAAATATAGCACAGTAATTAAGAAGTGATGTTTGAGCATTTATTACCTTTGTTTTTTGTATATTTTAATGTATGCTTAAGTAATTTTATTTTTAATGACTGTGTTTAAGAACACAGTTGAAACTCTGTTCCAGCCTATGACTGATAAGACTGCACTCTAGGTAATGTCCCAAACCAGTACAACAATTAGTAAAAGAATTCAGTATATTGGGGCGCCTGGGTGGCACAGCGGTTAAGCGCCTGCCTTCGGCTCAGGACGTGATCCCGGCGTTCTGGGATCGAGCCCCACATCAGGCTCCTTCGCTATGAGCCTGCTTCTTCCTCTCCCACTCCCCCTGCTTGTGTTCCCTCTCTCGCTGGCTGTCTCTACCTCTGTCGAATAAATAAATAAAATTTTTAAAAAAAGAATTCAGTATATTAACATGATTATATATATTCCTATAAACTCATGACCTGCATATAGAAAAAAATTCCAAAACTCTCCTTTAAGGTAATTGCTTGATAAATTACAGATACAATTCAGTGACAGCTATGTTAATAGACTGCTCTGCAGATAACAGATACAATTTTCAGAATTTACCCCTTATTCCAGCCCCATCAGCCACAGCATGTAACATGTAATTTCTAGATTCCTAACGAAATCATCCAGCAGGCCTTAAAAGAACTCCAATATCATGCCCACTCTGTCTAGTCAGTGAACAAGATACAAGGTAGGAAAGGAAAAGGGGGGAAAGAGAGATTCCCAAAGGATCCCTTCCACAATTAATTATGCAAATCACAAGTAAATTAGACACTAAAAATTTAAGATTGATTGAAAGGCTTGCTCAAATTGCTTTAACTGTGATTCATATACCAATCATGCAAATTCATATGTTAGGGTGTGTAAAAAAATAATAATAAAAAGATGTAGAATGGAATAAGAATTAATTTAAATGTCAAAGACATGGTTGCTGAAGGATGAGTCTCTTACAGTGTTAGCACTAGCCCATCAGATGTTAACAAAATCTGATATGCAACAGTTTTACATATCCCCTTGTGGGAGAAAGATCAACTTGTGATCTGCTTTATAAATCAGCTACAGTGTAAGAGTTAGGCTACTGTAGCTAAATGGCTTTTAGATATGCTTCCTGTTTTAAGCTACCATATTTACAAATGAAAGCTTTTTCAAACCATGGCTTTTAATATAATTTGCATATTTAGTAATACATTGATTAAAATTAAACACGGATTATTGCAATTTATTTCAGAAACAGATGGGATGCATTAAGTGAAAAGCCAGAGCTTTTAAACATAACAGACTCACTGGCTGACTACTGATGAATGATGAACACAAAAACTTTGTAAATTGGTAAAAAGGGGAAAAAAAAAGCCCTTTGCGCCCATTTCCTTTAAAGGCTTTCCTGACTAGTGACTCCATGAAATCAGTAATTAAGTTAATTAAAAATGAATAATGTATATCAAAGGTATGTATCAGCTTAATGACAGCAGATTTGTCAGAAATAAAAAAATGCTTCCACAAACTTTGATTCTTCCTGGTCTGCGAAGAATGTGTCCTCCGGTTTTCCTAATTAAATACAGATTTGACAGGGTTCACCAGCAGATGGCATTCTTCCATTACATACCCTCCTGCTGGACTGTTGATTTTAGTTTCATGAAACTTTACCAGCTAGTGTAAACTAACGATGAAATCCCTCAACGGTAGAGATAGTTGGGTTACTGAAATGGCATATTCTCAAAATAGTCTTGGTCACTGTGAACCTGGTTAGATTATAAAGAGAATTTCATTTTTGCTATGCATCCACTGCTTTGCTGTTTATCATTCACAAAAGTTAATGCTGGTAAGAATAATGTATGTATCTCTTATGTTAGCCCCTTGTCAGTTATCACATCAAAGATAGAAGAACTAACCTTTGCCTCATCCCACCCCCAAGGCACTGTGATATAATTCAATCATGTCACATTAACATGTTAGTTCCATTTTGAAAATAACTTTTGCATGTAAGCTTTACATTTTGTAAAGCATAGGCATTTTCCAAATTAATTTAGCAAAATCTGGCTTATTTCGTTTGGCTATCCAATTCTTCTTATTAACCTATGCAATTAATTCTCAGAATGCTTTAAAAGAAAACCCATCAAGTAGGTAGAAGATTTATAAATTAATTTTCATACATTTTTTTACCTTCTGGATTTGTGTGTGTGTGTTATAGGTGAAAAGGGAATTTGATCCATAACATTTAAATAATGTAATATAATTTAAAACCTTCACTAGATATTATAGAAATTCTAGAATGTGTAGACTCAAATTCACCAAATTCAGTTGAATTACACTGCTGATAGAGTTGTACTCAAGTCAGGCTAGTCTTAATATTTCCTATTTAATATAAATGCTAATTATAAACTCTCAGAATAAGCAAAACTGGGCAGCTTAAAGCATAAATTGTTCATTTCATAATAGTTCAACTGCACATTTTTCAAGAAAGCAAATGAAAAATTTTATATACAGTTTCTGATGATTTTGTTTCTTAAAAGCACACATGAATACCAAAACAAAAAATATTTTTCATCAAAATCCCCATTACAATAACACTACGCTGTGAAGGTTTTATTTTGTTTTTGTTGTTTTTAAATGTAAAATATTACTAAAAATTACCTCCAGCTTTTTCAAAGTTTGATTAAATACTCAAAAGTACTTAAAAGGTCAGTTCCCAGTTTCACTGCTATGGATTACTCTAACATGAAGTGTTTGTCACCTATTGTGAGTTGTGAAAATCCCCCCTGTATCCAATGTGTTTTGTTTGGATTGAGATGGCATGCAGTTGATGGCTGTGACCTTCATGGTGGCTTAGATCCCTGGCTGGCACTGATTTTTGATTTAGTGCCGATCTGCTGCGCTTGTCACAGGCTGCAAGGTGCTTTCCATGCACTAATGGAACAGCTCAAGGGCAGAGGGGCCCTGTAAATGTCTATCTCTTACCAACCACAGGCTAAATAGAGAGGTGAGTTTTCTACATGTGAATGACAGACTTTGAGATTACATGCGGGAGGTCACACAAAGTTTTAAAACCTGCTCAGACTTCATGAAAATAACAAGCATATGCAAAGTGCAAGCTCTAAGGTTATTCTGCCTGCTAATGAATATGTATTTGCACTGTTAAAATGGAATGTTTAACACAAATACTGATAATATATCTTCATTTGGTGCCAGGAAACTAACAATCGGTTGATGTGTCCTTTGGTTCAACCATAGTTGTTAATAAATTCTGCTACTTAATGATGTCTTCAACAGAAAATTGTGTATGTCCAAATTTTTCCTCCTAAGAAAACACAAAATGGTATGATAATTGTTATAGAAAGAGATGAATTTAGAGACAAAATATAACATCTTGGCCTATGTATCATTCTGCTTAGGAATTTTGACTACTGAAAGGTATTCCACATATGCAGAAAAAAAAAGTGAATTTTTGCCTTCTAATCCTACATGTTACTTGCTCTCACTTAGGTGAGAGTAATTCATGCCAAGAGGCTAGTAAGCATATGAGTAGTACATCTGTAAGTGACCAAATCCTATTCATCCTTCGAGACTTAACTCAAATGCTGCCTCCTCCAGAAGAAACTCCTGATTCTCCCAGGAAGAAATCTCTCCTCCTTTGAACTTACTGATATTTGATTTACGCTTTTCTTACCGTTATTATTGCTCTTTACCTTGTATGATAGATATTCTCTCAGTTCCTGCAACAGACTCTAAGCTCTTTAAGGGCAAGTACCACACCCATATTATCTTTAAATTTTTAAATTTATTATTTATCTTTTAAGTACTCTCTACCCCCAACATGGAGCTAGAACTCACAACCCGGAGACCAATAGTTGCATGCTCCACCAACTGAGCCAGCCACATGTCCCCTTCTGTCTTTAAAATCATCTCCTTACCTAGCCCTGTGCCTGACACACTGTAAGTGCTCAATATGTGTTTGCTGAATGAATTAATAAATGACAAATACATGAGTACAACATGGTAACAGTCTCCTGTTTGATGAAATCTCAAAGCTGTCAGATTTTTCATTAACATAAATGCCTGATGACTTCCTAAACCTTCATTTCTTCAATCACTACATACAAGTCAATGGCCCCTCTAATGTTCAGAAATCTCACTTTGGAGTTTCTGATTTCTGCCTCCCATCAGCAAAACCACATGCCAGACCTTATTCTCATCTAAGACGACTCTACATCCAAGCTCACCAAACCAACAGTCCCCTACACATACTATTCAGATCCCTTCTATGTATGATATCCTTATATTCCTTCACGGGACCACACAGTAATTCACAGAATATAAACTTTATCCATTTCTAGGGCGCCTGGGTGGCTCAGTCATTAAGCATCTGCCTTCAGCTCAGGTCATAATTGCAGGGTCCTGGGATTAAGCCCCGCATCGGACTCCCTGCCCTGCTGGGAGCCTGCTTCTTCCTCTCCCACTCCCCTTGCTTGTGTTCCCTCTCTCGCGGTCTCTCTCTGTCAAATAAATAAAATCTAAAAAAAAAAAAAGCCCATTAAGACTTCATAGAAACCCTTCAGATGATCTACAGAGTTTTATTACCACTTTTAAAACTTTCAAGAGCTTCCAGTTCAATCATCTCACATTCTGAATGACCTACCTTCTTTGTCTCCTTTGCTGACTTAAGCCCCTTTACTGTCTCTTTCTCCAGTGGATGGTATCACACCCAGGTTCTTCTCCTAACACTGGTCTCTCATCTCTCATCTCTCCACTTATTCCCCCCAGTGAGTGTATTTACTCTAATGGCTTCAACAACCAACTTTATGCCAATGACCCCAAAATCCTGTCTCCAGTCCTGACCTTTGATTTGTGTTCCAGCCTTCAAGTTCTACCTGCCTCCAGGATATGTATGCCCTGTTGAACAAACTGCCATCTATTCAAACTCAACTGGCTCATAACTTATATCAGCATGCCTTCCTTCAAACTACCTTTCTTCTCTCGTCCATCAGAGTAGAAATTTAAAAGTAATCTTTGAGACTTTTCTTTTTTAATTCCCTCTAGTCAATCCACCACCAATGTATTTCTTTCTTTAAGACATCATTCAAATCCAAATAGTCCTTTTCACTCCCATGGCCATGACTCTGGTCCAGGGCCTTCTGCCCAGAATGAATAGATAGACTCCTACTTCAGTGCTTCTCAAATCCTGGGTGCTAAAACACTTTCATATCACAATACTTCAATATATTTACAATACTTTAAAAAAACTTTGCATATACAGATTCTCAGACCAGCACAGGCTTCCTTACCCCAGGCTAAAGCCCTCCAATTGATTCTCATGCACAACAGATTTGGAACCACTGTTATAATTGATTCCGTGTCTCTAGTCTCTCCAATTTCAATAGCCAAGGTGTATTTAAATTTCATCATGGCACATCAGTGATTATATCTAAGTGATTGGAACTTTCTAATCGTTTTCTACTGCCAGAAATTCTAACGGAATTTCTACTGAAATTCCTTTGCCAATGTCCAAGTCTCCATAATCTAGCCCTACCCTACTTTTTGGCTGAATTCTTAATTTGACAACTACAGTGTCCTCAATCTTATTCCCACTTCAATTCCTTGGTTCACTGCTTAAAACCATTCCTTCTTCATCATCCCACCAACATAAATACCACCCATCCTTCAAAGATGAGCTCCATCCGGCTTTCTCATCACATGTCCTCTGACCATACTACTCCCCTATACTTTTTCCCTTCTGTCTCTTATTGTGATGTATGAAACAGCACCTTGCTGTTTCATAATTTTTCTTGAACCACATTTTTATAAATCTTGAGTCCATAGGTATATATTGTAAATTTATTATGAAAAAACTATGTCAAATATTTTTTCCATGTTTCTTTTCATAGTATCTCACGGTACATTATAGGTGCTCAATAGCTTATTATAATTAATAAAACTTCACTGAGTGCTTACTACATAACAGATGTATGTACTAATTCATTTAATCCTCACAACAACCCTAAACTCATTTTAGATGACAAAATACACAGAAAGGTTAAATAACTTAACAGCCTCAGACAGTTCACAGTGGAAGAACTGAAATTCACATCTTGACAGTCTTTCCAAAGTTCATTCTCTTAACCAGTGCACCACAGAACCATAGATCATTAGCACCAGAAGGGGCTTTAGTGGCCATCTAGCTTATCCACTTACTATTAAGAGGGTGTTTTTCTGTTTATTAATCTTCATATGTTTGTTTATTTAAAGGTACCTGTTCTCTATTCACTTTCCTGTATGTCTTTTAGGTCTCTTTGGAGTTCCATTTCTGTTGATACTATAAAACTCTTTAGATGACTCTAAATGCACACATACTAGTTGCAGTGATGAGTACCTACCAAAATACTATGACAAAGAGGAAGCAAATAAAAACTCCCTCTGAACCAAACTTTCCATTTTGAAGAGCACGAAAGCAGGCCAAAACACATTTTATTTGAGGTTATCCTTTTCAGTATTTCTGGGTCTTTTCTGCCTTTTTTTAAGGAATGGGATTTGTTAATGAGGGGTGTTTTCTCTCTCTCTCTCTCTCTCTCTCTCTCTCTCTCTGTGTGTGTGTGTGTGTGTGTGTGTGTGTGTACACACACACAGTTAGCTGGCAGTGGGCAGGGAGAACCTAGGGGCTAAAAGAATATGCTTTTGAAAGTAGAATAGACATCTGGGGCGCCTGGGTAGCGCAGTCGTTAAAGCTTCTGCCTTCGGCTCAGGGCGTGATCCCGGCGTTCCGGGATCGAGCCCCACATCGGGCTCCTCCGCTGGGAGCCTGCTTCTTCCTCTCTCACTCCCCCTGCTGTGTTCCCTCTCTCACTGGCTGTCTCTCTGTCACATAAATAAATAAAATCTTTAAAAAAAGAATAGACATCAAAATTTGTTTGTGTCCGGATAGCGACTTGTTTTCTATCTTGTTTATACATTGTAGACTTATGACATACTTCTGACACACAAACCTGCTGTACCTTCGGGTGCACGAACTGGATGCAATCAAAGTCTGTGCACGATGTGCTTAGGCCTGGGGGTCTGGTTTTCCTGACAGTCAGCATGATCTGAGGGGCACCAGAAGTCACCAGAGTTAAATGGCACTCCATATGATGGAATAAGACATTTCTATCAGCTCATGTCAATGGAAAAAAAATAAGTTCCAACATTTAGAAGAGAGTCCAATATGGTAGTACTGAACCAAATTTCATATCTTGGGCCAGACACTTGAAAATTTGAGCCCTATTAAAATGCTAAAAACAAATGAGGTAGAGAGACAGAGTCCATTGCTCTATTTACACTGATAATGGCTTCCACGTACTTACTGGTGGCTCTACTAGAACAGGTAATAACCAGCTCTAGATTTTTCATGGTTTGGAGTTTTGGAATAGCATGAATAATTGAAAATCCACAGATAATACAAAAATTTAATTTTAGTCAAGGTATTAAGCCATCTCCTCCTCAATGAAGCTTTCATATTAGCTAACAAACAGCATCACTGACTGGCTTACATTTCAGCTTTTAGTTTTTTCTGTACATCTTCGAGGGTCCTAGGGAAGGTGGTAAAGAGAGAAAATAGAAAAAAAGAGATCTGCACTTCCAGCTTGTCCACCATGACAAACTACTGTTTACGCATTTGCAAGACAGCTGGTTGATGCTGAAGTTGAAACAGGACCACCACTTTTCATCCTCACAAAGCTACTTGACCCATAACACACGGCAAAATTACAGTTAGTGCAAACCCCTCATTCCAAGCAGTAGTGCAAATATTTTGTGAATGGAACTACTCTCTATCACTTATAAGTGGCATCTTTACAAACTAATTATGTACTGAAGTAAATATGATAGATTTACCATAAACCAGCTATCAAGAAATAAGAGAAATAATTCAAGACTAGGAACGACTGCTATTTTTTTTTTAAGATTTTATTTATTACTTGACAGAGAGACAGCCAGCGAAAGAGGAAACACAAGCAGGGGGAGTGGGAGAGGAAGAAGCAGGCTCCCAGCGGAGGAGCCTGATGCGGGGCTCGATCCCAGGACTCTGGGATCACGCCCTGAGCCAAAGGAAAACACTTAATGACTGAGCCACCCAGGCACCCCAGAATGACTGCTATTCTTAATCATCTAAGACTCTTGTTTAAAATAAAGATTCCCAAAATTTCCCTAAGGAGAGTCTGACTCTACAGGTTTGAGCCCAAGAATCTGCATTTTAAGAAGTATCCTCACCGTCTCCCTTTATTCACCCACTACTCCACCCTACTCATCCCAATTCCTACCCCAGTTACTCAGGTATGAAAGACCCAAGGACCACACTTTGAAAGTCACTGTCTGGGGCATGAAAATAGAGTAGGATATCCCTGCACCTGGTTCCAGAACCAAGAGATCTTTTGTTTGTTTGTTTTTCAGGTCCCACGCCCCCCAGGTGAGCTGAGTCTAAATCAGCTATGCTGACACAGAGACCATGTTAAAGATCCAATATACACTTCCTCTAAAGCAAGAGGTGATAAAAAGTGTTTGCTCAAGGGGCGTATGGAGGTTTAAGATGTAGCCTTGAGGGCTCCTTAAGGGCAGGATCAGGCTTATAGATAATGAAATGTACAAGATAGTGATACTGTCCAGCCAGAATATGATTCTGCCATGCTCTGATTCAGGCAGAACAAGCAGCTGCTGAGGCCAAACCATGACAAGGGCTATTTTTGCCTGTGACATTGGAGAATTTATTCAAGAACAGTTCCCCTTTGTGCCAGGATTTTCACTGTACAGCTGCAAAGGTTGTTTAGTCCTTGGTTCACCTGCTGTTTAAACTTTCTCAAATGCCTAAAATAAAGCCGGTCATTCTTCCTAGTATGGACTTGTAATGAGAACTCTGCTACCTGGGAACAAAATCTTGTGACCCCATTTCCTTTGGTCCATATATTTTATGAAAAGTCACTTTGTAGGAACTGTAAGTTATCCAAATAGTAACTCACTGCACAGGTACTATGCTTTGGGATAAAAGATGATTGCCTTTAACATTCCCATAGTTCACATGGGTCTTTGTGAGGATTAAATAATGTAATGGCCGTAAGCATTCTGCATATTCTCGGATGCCATGAAAGCACTAGAAATTATTAAACAGTATGTAGCAGAAAGGATTGAAATGTCAGTGTCCAACGAGGAAGATTACTCTAACACAGAAGTCCATCAACAGACTGTCCTCTACAAGAAAAACTCCTCCTTGGGTGCTTGGCTTCCCTACACCTCATCTGGGAATGTAACAGTATGTGTTATGTGTACTAGATTTCTGTGCATTGTGGCAGAAAAACCCTGAGCAAGAAAATAAATTTTTTTTCATTTCGGCAATAATAGACTGTAATGTCATGGAGTGTTTCCAGTGCAGGGGCATCTCATCAGACCTCCCCACATCACTGTGCCCCGCCTTTCTCTGGTCCTTTCCCACTATTCAAGCACTTTGACGTGTTGTGGATTATGGTCTCAGGTTCTTTCATCAATTTAACATTAAAACTCCTGTGAAATATTAATGAAATAATGTTTTAAAAAAGAAAAATGTTCCTACAATACTGCAACATTTTAATGCCTCATTAAAATCATTAGCAATGCTAATACTAAAGAACTTACTTCATCTTTCAAGGAGCCAAAAATAAATCATAATAAAATGTTTGTTAATGTTACATCTGGAGAAATAAATTATACAATGCCTTTCTATATAGGCTTTATTCCAAAGATGACACACTAAGGTCATACTATTAAATACATGCAACTATTTTTTCTATGGAAACTCGTATTATTTTATATTATTCATTAAACACTGTGAATATTGTTTGTGTTTTTCATTTATGAGAAAAATATATGGTGTGCCTATCAACAGCCAGGGCTCTCATGGAACTCAGGTCGCAAACAATGACATGCTTCACTGACCTGAATGACTTACAAAAGCCATTTATATTCAGTACTCTCATTTATGCTATCTTTAAAAATGAATAAGAGACATATATTAATAGCAAGAAACGGGTAGGATGATTGCATCACTACCCATCTCCAGACTTATTGCAACACTTCATTCTCCATCAGTTGAACTGACATGGGAATGTAAATGTCGTATATAATAGTCATATAAAATTTTACTACATGAGTAACTAAGGCAAGTGTGACAGTTTCCTTCTCTTTGTTGACCAACTTTTATTTGGAAAGCAAAAAGGTTTAATGACATCGCAGAGCTCTAGCTAGTTTGTTATTGCAGGAAATCTCTTACTACCAATTGGGCTAAACAGCAGAGGAGTGTTCTCTTAAATAAATCTACATATCCTGGGTGGGTGGCGGGCTGCACAGTACAGTACAGCTTCAGTTAATGTGCACATCCAGAGATCTTGGGAACTTCCTTTCCATCTCTGAATTACCCAGTGTGTAGTCACCTATGTAGAGACAACAACGTAAGAAAACAAAACAAATGATACAAAACCCAATCCATAGAAGTGTTCCCATATCCCCCTAGATAAAAATAAGAAACAGGAACCTAACCAAACCTAACCTCTCAGGCACAGCTACTGGATATTTAATTCTGTCGAAAATCATTACTTGCTAACAACACGATTTTTACTTGGGCCTGATTTCTCTCAGGCTCTTCATCATGAGCTGTGCTGTTTCAATGTTTCTTTGAGGGTGAATATTAACCACAGATTTATATATTTTCTCATGAAAATACATAATACAAATGCCTATTATTATTTACTATTAATGGTTATAATTGTCACTCTAATCATTATATGATTAAAAGACGATTGTTTTCATTCAATGCGGAGAAGTACAGGCATTGAGGACAGTTGCTTACAAATGAAACCAAAATGTATTACTTGGAAAAAGCAACACTTATCAAGAAGGTGGGAGAGGAGAGGGCATACTTTACTGTATTATGTCATATAGTCTGTCATATATCACAGATATTGCTAATTTTACATTAGTATCTCTAATTCACAGTGCTAAAATTTTATATAAATATAAAGGAGCCATTCTTAAAAAAAAATAATCCTAAATTCTTAAAATCTAAGGATTTAAAGATACGAATTCCAAATCGGAGAACTTAGTTTGGCACTTTTGATTCAAATTATAACTTGGCTGACATAAATAGTTAAGGATTTTTAAAAATCACATTATTTAAAACATAAGCAAGCTCTAAAAATAATAAAATCATTTGTTAAAAACTTCAGCTACATCTTCCTTAGCCATCCGTCTCTTTGGAGAGTAAATTAATTGTTCCAATCTAGTAAGCAACAAAAGAAATAGTCGACAAAGGGTGAAATATGAACATCAGTGGTAGGTTTTGAATTTACCCTATTTATCTTGAATGTAAGATCTCATGACCCACTAAAACTCAGTTCACAGTGTTTTATGAAAAATAATGGCTGAAATTGAATGTCTTAATTTACATTTAATGCAATTAAGAATGGTTTAAATTATGACTGATGAACAGCACACACAGATGTCAGTCAGTTTCATCAGAATAAATTGAAGTCAGTGTCAATGAATGCTCTGCTGATAAATCCCACTTTACATAAAATTAATAAAAATAAGGAAATATAATCCTTAACTAATTGCAAAACGGTCTGGAATTCCCCTGAATCTGGGGGGGGGGGGAACCTATGTAACTGAGAAAAACCACAGGTTATTTAGAAAAGGTGTGTGTTTGTTTTTAATAGTCAGTGCCTCCATCAGCAAACAGCCAGAAAGTTATAGGATATAAACTTCTAAACTTAATTTTTTTTTAAGATTTTATTTATTTATTTGAGAGAGGTGGGGAGAGAGATAAGCAAGCGAGCATGAGCAGGAGAGCCAGAGGGAAAAGCAGACTCTCCGCTGAGCAGGGAGCCCGACATGGGGCTCCATCCCAGAACCCTGGGGTCATGACATGAGCCAAAGGCACCCACTTAACCGACTGAACCACCCAGGTGCCCCACTTCTAAAATGAGTTATGCAAACATTTGTAGTAGGAAGCAAAAAGGAAAAAAAAAAAGGAGGAATAGGAGAAATTGGAGTAACATTTGTGAAATAAACGCATCTGGCAGTACTTGTTTCAGGTGGCGGCACGTCCGTGTTTCCTTAGTCTACAGCAGAATACTGGATTCACATCTTGGTTTATAAGTCTTCTCCAAGTTTTTGGTGGAAATGATGCTCTTCCCCTTCACTGTTTTAATGTCAAGCTGGAAAGACTGTGGACTGGACTGCTGGCTGGATTCTCAGCTTGCAAAGAGCACTCTCTTCCTCCACGGTAGACCCTGAAGCTTTGTGGACCGGAGCAGATGTTGCTGCTTTTGAAGTTAATAGAAACTTTATGGACCATTTTTCACTCTCTCTTCCAGGAGCAAATGTCAACCATAGTTTTTATCAAAACCTGAATTCTTGGCTCAGGTACTAATTGCCGTTAATGTGTTGAAATCCCAATTCTCAGTGAAAGGGAGAACAATGTTTTACCAATGGAAAAAACTGGGTTAATATTTGCATTTTTAGTGCCTGAATAAGCAAGAAAAATGCTAGGCTTCTCAGTCACACGGTTTTGCAAGCAACCATGGAAGGCCTAAAAACCAAGTCTCTTTAAGTTCACTGGGTTAGTGTGCTTGAGATGAAATGGATATTGAAACTTGAAACAATATGGAGAACTGTCGAGACAAGCTAAAAAGATGAGAAAGTTCACTTTATAAAACCATAGTAACAGCAGCCACTATTCCTATTTTTACAGCACATTAGAATCAACAGTGTACTTCCACTGTGAGACGTACTATTTTTCATTTGTTATTTGTTATTCTACCCATTTCACAGATGAGTGAAATACTCAGAAATTAAGAGAGATAGTGAGGAAGCAGCAAGGCATTTGATGTGAATTCAGCTCTTCCAATTTGAAATCTTGTGTTCAAATTTTTTTACATGTATCTGCTCTAGATACATGATTTAATAACAACTTAAAAAACTCTCAAAGAGTATTCAGTAGTCAAATGGCCAAGAAACATACCAAAAAGCACTCAACATCACTAATCATCAGGGAAATGCAAAATAAAACCATTATATCACCTCACAACTCTTAGAACAACAGTCATTAAAAAGACAAGAGATAAGTGTGAGCAAGAAATGTGGAGAAAAGGGAACCCTTGTCCATTGTTGTTGGGAATATAAATTGGTACAGTCACTATGGAAAACAGTATAGAGGGTCCTCAAAAAATTAAAAATAGAACTATCATACAGTCCAAGAATTCCACTTCTGGGTATATATCCAAAGGAAATGAAATTACTATATTGAAGAGATAGCTACAGCTCATATTCATTGCAGCATTATTCACAATGGCCAAGACATGAAAACAATTTCAGTATCTGTCAATGGAGGAAGGATTAAGAATACGTGGTTTAGGGGCGCCTGGGTGGTTCAGTCGTTAAGCGTCTGCCTTTGGCTCAGGGCGTGATCCCAGAGTCCTGGGATCGAGCCCCACATCAGGCTCCTCTGCTGGAAGCCTGCGTTTTCCTCTCCCACTCCCCCTGCTTGTGTTCCCTCTCTCGCTGGCTGTCTCTCTGTCAAATAAATAAATAAAATCTTAAAAAAAAAAAAAAGAATACGTGGTTTATATACATATAATGGAATATTACCCAGCCATAAAAAAGAAGGAAATCCTGCCATTTATGATGACATAGATGAAACTTGAGGGCATTATGCTAACTGACATAAATTAGAGAAAGACAAATACTGTATGATCTCATTTAAATATGGAATCTAAAAAAACTGAACTCAGGGTATATGGGTGGCTCAGTAGGTTGAGTGTCCATCTTAGGTCATGATCTCAGGGTCATGAGATTGAGCTCTGGGACCAGCTCTGCGCTGGGCATGGAGCCTGTTAAGGATTCTCTCTCTCCCTCTGTCCCTCCCTACTCTCTCTGTAACAACAACAATAAAATTGAACTCAAAGAAAGAGTAGACTGGTAGTTTTGAGGAGCAGGGAAGATGGGGGAAATGGGTAATAGTTATCAAAGAGTACAACTTCCTGTTATAAGATGGATACGTTCTGAGGATCTAATGTGCAGCATCGTGCCTATAGTTAACAATATTGTGTTGTATACTTGAAAGTTGCTGCAAGAGTAAATCTTAACATTTCTTACCACACAAAAAATGGTGATTATGTGAGGTGATGGATATGTTAACTAACTTTACTGTGGTAATCATTTCTCAATATGTGCACATATCAAACCAACATAGTTTACAGCTTAAATTTATACAATGTTCTATCTCAATGAAACTGGGAAAATTTATATAAAAAAGTATTCAGTAGTCATTGCTGCTTTGTAAGAGCTATAACCATTAAAAATGTTAGTTCAAGATGGTTTTATTTTCTTGTTTCATGTTGCAGACTTTCAATCCAATTTGAAACTTCTAATATCTGATAAAGAGCATTGAGTAATTATATGCATTTCCCAGTGACAATTTTTGCCTAACCATTTCCCAATTTTCTGACACAGTTTGAGAGTAGATGAAGACAAGACCAGTCTTGAGAATGAGGTAGTAAGAAGTCAGTCATCAAAAGTACTGAAAATTTTGCCTATCAAAAAACATATTCCCTGCTATGCTGAAATTTTACATTTCAGAAACATTTACTTGAAGCAAGGCAAAGTTTCTCAAAGCAGCCAATTTCATTTTTAAAAAATCCCTCAAGTTAGTTTCTTGACATTTATTTAACCAAAGTATCTGCTGGCAATTGAGGTTTTCAGTAACAGTATTTGATTTTCACTGCGTATCTCTTTGATTAGATTAATCCAGCCCCAAAAGTGATATATAAAACAGGGTCTCTGTGTGAGCAAAGTAGTAAGCAGTTCCTGTGTATTTCCTGTGGTTTTTTTCTTCCTCTTTACTAATCTTCCTCTCCTATCATATCAATCAAACCAAAAAAGTATTTACTAACAATTGCACTTGGTGCCACAGAGCCACTGTTCAGATGTCAATGCCCTCAAAGAATTTACAGTCAAAGTTCCCTTCCTATTTGGGATAGAGCTGTTTCCACGACTTTTGCTTAGCTACCTGCAAGGCTTAGGGCGTCCAGAAACTCATGAGATCTTAAAAGACTAAACCAGGCACTAGTCAAGTGCCTGTCGTCATCTACTGCAAGATTCTCCCCATCTGATGAGTTTCTCAGAGCATTACCGGAACACTCATAGACCCCAGTCAGCACAGAAATTACAGCTTATTCAACTTTATCCCTATTCTCTAAACTTACAGAAGGGAATCACAGAAGAATTAAATATGTAATTTATCCCAAGTTGTTAACTGTGACAGATCTTCCCCCTACTAACTCTTCCTGGGAGTTCCTTCTTCTTCCAAAAAATGAGAAATTGTTCTGCATGCAGGCACAGGATTTTCAACCAATGCCCGCCCAGCATGGGCTCCAAAACTCAGAAGTGCATCTCGGCAGTATTTCAGGAAGTAGTAAGGATGGCTGACGTGGCGGGGGGTGGATTAAAAGAGACACATTTGAGAAATTTCCATTAAAACTAGATGACATGGTCCACACAACACCAAACACACTACCCTTCCCCTTTCTTACACCTCTGTCTCAACACCTCTCTGAGCAGCATTCGAATGAGGTAGTGGATAAATACTTACAACCTCTATTAATTAACCCTATTTTCCTATCTACCACCAGAGGCCATTTTTTAGGACTGAGAATCAAGGCCTTATTATTGCTTGTTTCCTCATTTATACTCCCCATCCCACCTCAGGTAAGGAGACATTTTACAATAAAGTTCCTTTTCAATTAAAATTCCCATATACTGATTGCGTTTACTAGCTAACTGGTTTCTGACTTCACCTCTTCCTACACCCCAAACTCCTAGAGACACGGCAGGTACGGAGCCAGCAGTCAAAAAGAGAGGAGGTCAAACACTGTAACTAGTCAGTGTGGGTGACATATAAGCCAATAAACACTGTGTAGGTTTTTTATGTATATTTTTTCATTTGACTTTAAGGGAACATTACTCAATGTTATTTCTCATACCGAAGAATCTAAGGCTAATGCTTTGACTTGATTTTAAAGACTGAATTTTTTCTGCTGGTATAAATAGTATGGACACAGTAAAAGTACTTCAGAGAGCCTAATGAACCATTTCTTACACCCCATTACCTTTAGTCTGATATGACTGAGAGTGCAGGCACTAATTATCCTCTCTTTCACAGACACCGACATACATCTACAGTAGGTCTTAAAACACAATTTCCCACACAACTCAACACTTCCTTGCATAAAAAATTCCTGTATTTTTCTTCTTGATACAATTTAAATGAGAAAGGCCAAGTTCTTATCTTCCCACAACTTTCCTAAATACAAAGGGCATATACAATTAATGATACTTCTTAATCTCCAGATTTCAAAGATAACATTATGCACAAGTGGAAATGAGGAATTTTTTAATTACAAAAATCACACTCCATACAAGCCTCTGTCCATGGCAGAACGGCCTAAAATGCATTTAGAAAATTAAAAAACAAAGATAACTTATTTCCTACTAGGATATATGAATGATTTTATTACACTGAACCTTCTTTATCAATGCATTAAGCATATATTGTGGTATAATGTCTGGTGTAATGAACAGTTTCTCCCAGCCACTCTAATTTGTGAAAGAAGTATCTGTAATTTCTGGAAGAAAAAAAAAAGGACTCAAAGAATAAGTTTTGACACCTATACTAGGTTTCATATAGTGAGAAACAGGAAAGAACTTCACAGTGAGATAATTTACAGACCTATGAAATATATTTGAATGTGTATGGTTCTTTAATTTATGAAGGAGATATATAACAGAACAGCAAACTATCATTTAAGCATCCTTCCAAATTACATGTTGAATCATTTGGGTAAGGATTTTAATGGCAGAAGGGAAAAGTCCTTCACCTCACAGAAGAAACTAAAAAAAAAAAAAAAAAAAAAGTGTGGAAGAATGCATCTTAAAGCAGAGATCTCAACTGGTACGCCTTAGTACACCAAAGGAGTTCCAGGTGTGTTCAGGTGCGCTCAGGACAGCGAAGCTCTTAGGGCAGACAGGCAGGAGTCCCCAGCACCAACTGTGAAAAGTATGTTCATCCCAGTATGCAGGATTAGTATTACCATTTTGGGGGGTGGTGTTGTTGCTGTGTGTGTGTGTGTGTGTGTGTGTGTGTGTGTGTGTGTGTGTGAGTGTGTGTTCTTCCTGTATGTCGCCACATAGAAAAAGTAGGGAAGTACTGCAAGAAAACCTTCTGGACTCAGTAACTTGGCTGAAAAACAGACTCCTCAAGGAATGCATATCTATAGAGATACGGAAAAAGTGCAAGGTTAGCAAGATGTATTTCCTGTATCACCTGCCATATTTTAATATCGTTAGAGAAGAACCTAAAAAATGCATCAGGTCTACAGAATCCTTGATCCCAAGGACCGTGGAGTGACGGAGCTCATGTCTGCGGTTCCCTGGGTATTCGGGCTGCACAGACAGGCAGGCAGGCAGCTGTAGCAGATCAAACTGAGCTTCATCAAATGGATGAAGTCTTCCTGACACCACAGACAGAGATGTAGTAGCTCTCTTCCTTATAGCTCTGATCACTTTGTACATACTTCATAGCATGTCTTAAACAATATGTAATTATCTGCCATGTGACAAAAGACATCCTTATTCTCTTTCCTTCTTAGAAGAACCCCTCTGCACATATTGCATGGTGCACTGGGTGTTATACACAACTAATGAATCATCGAGCCTTACATCGGAAACCGGGGATGTACTGTATGGTGACTAACATAATATAATAAAAAATCATTTTAAAAAAAAAAAAAAAAAGAAGAACCCCTCTGTGTTCTGCCCCATTCCCTCCTGTCTCCTGGAAATAACGTTCTCTTCTGTCTTTCTTGCTTCTCCTTCTAGTCCCTTCCCTTTACATGTAAATGTGTACAGTATTTCGTATCTTTAATCACCCCTTCCCCAACTTTACATCCCCTTTTGGATATCATCTTATCTCTCTGCTTCCTTTTATATCAAGTTCCTCAAAAGAATACTCTACCCTTAGTCTTAACATTCTAACATCACATTTACTCCTTTACTTTCTCCAGTCTAATTTCTAGCCCTTGACAGGCCAAGGTCACTTATGATTCCTCACTGTCAAATCTTACTCCACCTATCGTAACTATTTCCTCCTTGAAACTCCAGCGTCTTAATCATTCTGTTAACTATTCACTCCTTCTTGAATCTCTTTTATCCCTAGATGCTCTGAGTTCTCCTAGAGCTCTGGATACCTCTCTTAACTTTACCCCTCTTCCTTTTCCTATCCTTTAAGAGTGACTGTTGGCTAGATTTCTGTTCTTAGTCTTTTTTTTCATACCTCACATTCTTCTTGGGCAGTTGTACTGAGGTACTCTACAGGTACCACAACTCAGCGTGTCCAAAACTGCACCAATTACCTTTCCTCAAATGTTACTCCCTCCTCCTCTCCTATGATCCCTACTTTGTTAATGGCACCACTAACAGATAAATTACTCAAGCCAGAAATGTGTCATTAGTATTAAAGTTACTTTTTAAAATTTGCTTTTGCAGTTATAAGCCACAAGAAATTGACCCAAGATTGCACAGTAGGTGGGTATTGAAAGGATACTGGGATATTGACTCAAAGAAGAGATGACACTGGAAATGATGGAACAAGGACATCACAGGGGACTTCAGGAGATGATCCTTTTTCCAGAGCCTAATTAAAAACAGAATTCCTGATCTCTGTCTCTCCATGTTCTAAATCTCCTTCATATTATTAAGGAAAGAACTATACTGGCCCACCCTGGGTCATGTGTCACTTGTAAGTCAATCAGCTATGGCTCCCCAATCGGAATAATTAATTTGCAACCCCAAGAGCCAAAAAGGAATTGGTACCACAATATAAAAATCTCTCTTACAAATCAATATCCCCATTCCACCCAGCATGCCCCATCAAATAGAACAAAACAAAACCAGAAAAATGGGCAAAGGGTATATAGATAGATAATTTTCAAAGCAGAAAAGAAGTATCACCAATAAAATGTAAGAAGTTGCCCAATCTCAGTAGTAATCAAGAGACGCAAATTAATAAAACAAAGAGAATCATTTTACATTAATTAGAATTACAATAATTACTAGGTGGGTAACACTAGATGTTGCTAAGAATGGAGGAAGTATAAATTCATCTAAATATTCCAGACGATACTTTCTCAATACTAAATAAAGTTGGCCATAGCATTATACAATAACCTAGAAATTTTACTTCAGGGGTTTACCATAGAGAGGCTTTGCACAAGTGCACAAGGAGATACATATAAGAAGGCACACTGCAGCATTGTTTCTAATGAAAGGGTAAAAGCAACCTGATTATCCCTGACTAGAGAAATAGCTAAATAAACCGTACTTTATTCATGGAATAGAACAGTATGCAGTAGCAGTAAAATAGTATAATGAAAATGAACTAACTAGAAGTATGTGTCAATAAAGATAAATATTTTTTAAATAATGTTGAGAGAGAAAAAGAGTATTCAAATAATGACTTCTAGAATGACAGCATGAGGAGCTCCACTAACTCACTCTCCAGTGAAACTGGTGAAAATTATTAAAAAGCAACCTCGAGGGCCTCTGGAAATGGTCCTAAGGGAAAACAGCAAATGAAGAAACATCTATTCCAAAAAAATGTATGAAAATTCATTAAGAAACGCCAGAGTCTATGGTATTTAAACTAAGACTGCTCCCTCCCTCCCACTCCCAGCTTAATGAGGCAGAGACTCAAGACTGCTGCAGCTAAGAACACAGGGCTCCCTCTGCCCCCATCTACCAGTTGGATGGCTTGCTTTCCTGGAGAATAACTTTGCCATTTTTCATCCTGCCCACAGAAACCTATTGCTGAGGCCACATAGTGAGCAAATGTGGTTAAGAGGTGAAACCTCCCTTCTTTGACCCAACCCCCATTCATGGAAATGAGTCTCCATCTGGGCATGGTATGCTGAGAATAGTGGGGACCTGATTACCCCTGCCTCAACTCAAAAGGTGATTGTACTATGACAGGAGAGGCAAGCCAAGAGGATTTCAGGCTGATGGCCCCCCTCCAGTGAGCGCTCAGCTCTTAGAGCAGAGGTAACACTCAGGAAGATTTCCATTGTCCCTACCCCCAGCTGCAGAATGCTGCCTCAGAGATTTTGCCTGTGGAGAGAAGCAAGCCTGATCTCCTCCCAAATGAACTCACATCTGCAACAGAGTATGAGAGATTCAACCTTAGGGCATTCTCATGAATAGCAGAAGTTGTGGTGAAATGCAATTGGGGGGAGACTAATGTATTTAACAAAATACAAACTAGACTGCAGGTAACTAGTCTGCAAATGAGAACAGGGGAATAAAACAGCCAGATGAAGCCCCCCTGGTATCAGAATAAATATAAAACACTAACTTCAGAAACTATTCCTTCAAAGGGGATGTAAATTGTTGGATACCTTTGTAAAGTAATTTACTTCTCCAGAGCATTGTTGAAAACAATAGAGAAATCAGCCAGCAATTAGTAGAGTTTCATAGCTGGATGCGGTCAGGCAAAGAGAAAAGAACCCTACCAATACCACTGTCATCTCCGAATAACTGTGGGCACACCGGAAGCTGCAACTCTGAGAAGCTGCATCAGAGGGTTAAAACTGTAGGGAGGCTGGGGTAAGTGGAATTCACTAAAATAATCCAGCTAGTCACTAAATATACAAACAAAATACAACAAGGTCCAGGGAAGAGAGGACCCAGTCCCCAGGGTACTACAATACAATATCTAATATATCCATTTTCCAAAAAATTACAGGGATATCAAAGAAACAGGAAATATGACCCATATACCAGAAAGAAAGCAGGACACAGACACTGCTGGTGAAAGTAATCAGCTGTTGGATTTAACAGTAAAAGACTTCAAAGTAGCCATTATAAACATAGTCACAGAAGTAAAGGAAAGCATGATTAAAGAAAGAAGGTATGACTACAAGGTCTCATCAAATAGGGAATATCAAAAAGAGACAGAAATTATAAAATAACAAAAATTCTGAAGTTTAAAAAGTACAATAACTGAATTCTAAAAAATTACTATAGGACTTCAATAGATTTTGAACAGAAAAAAAAATTCGTGAACTTGAAGATAAATCAATAGAAATCATGTAGACCAAAGCTCACAGAGGAAAAAGAGTGAAATAAAAGAGCCTCAGAGAAATGTGGAGCATGAATACACAATCACCAGCACGCATATACTGGGAATAGCAGAAGGAGAGGAGAGAAGAAAAAGAAATGTCTTAAAACTTCCCAAATTTATGGAAAAAAAGAGATCTACACACTCAAGCACAACAAACTCCAAGAGGAATAAATGCAAAGATCCACAAGCACATTATATTATAAATGCTCAAGTCAAAGACAAGGAGAAAATCTTGAAAGCAGCAAGAGGGAAATGCCTCATCACTTACTAGAAAACTCCAGTAAGACTAACAGACAACTACACAGCAGAAACAATGGCAGCCAGAAGGCAGTGGAATATTCAAAGAGCTCTCCAAAAACCTGTCAAACAAGAATCCTATAACCAGCAAAACTATCTTCAAAAACGAAGGTGTAATAAAGACTTTTCTGGATTAAAAAAGAAAACAGAGAATTTGTTGCTAGCAGACTCACAAGGGATACTAAAGAAAGTTCTTCAGGCTGACAACAAGTGACCCTGGATAGTAACTCAAATACATACACATGGTAAAGGTAATTATATAATTGTAAAACAAATATAAATGACTTTTTCTCTTCTCCTAAATGATTTAAAAAATAATCATAAAAAATACTCTGGCGATTCAGGGCCTTTTCTGGTTCCACACAAATTTAAGGGCTGTTTATTCCAGTTCTTTGAAAAATGTCATAGGTATTTTGATTGGGATGGCATTGAAAGTGTAGATTGCTCTGGGTAGCATAGACATTTTAACTATGTTTATTCTTCTGATCCATGAGCATGGAATATTTTTCCATCTTTTTGTGTCTTCTTCAATGTCTTTCAAGAGTGATTTGTAGTTTCTAGAATATAGATCCTTTACATCTCTGGTTAAGTTAATTCCGAGATAACGTATGATTTTTGGTGCTATTGTAATGGAATGGACTCCCTAATTTCTCTTTCTTCAGTCTCATTGTTCATGTCTAGAAATGCAACTGATTTCTGAGCACTGATTTTGTATCCCGCCACATTACTGAACTGCTCTATAACTTCTAGTAGTGTGGGAGTGGAGTCTTTTGGGTTTTCCATATAGAGTATCATGTCATCTGCGAAGAGAGACAGTTAGACTTCTTCTTTGCCAGTTTAGATACCTTTTATCCCTTTTTGTTGTCTGATTGCTGTTGCAAGGACTTCTAGTACTATGTTGAACAATAATGGCGGGAGTGGGCATCCTTGTCGTGTTCCTGATCTTAAGGGAAAGGCTTTCAGCTTTTCCCCACTGAGAATGATATTCGCTGTAGGCTCTTCTTGTAGGTTTTTATGAAATTGAGGAATGTAACCTCTATCCCTACACTCTGAACTATTTTAATCAGGAAAGGATGCTGTATTTTGTCAAATGCTTTTTCTGCATCAATTGAGAAGATCATATGGTTCTTGACTCTTTTCTTGTTGATATGATCTATTACACTGATCTATTTGAACGTTGAACCACCTTGTATACCAGGGATGAATCCCACTTGGTCATGGTGGATAATCCTTTAATGTACTGTTGGATCCTATTAGTAGGATCTTGTTGAGAATTTTGGCTCCATATTCATCAGGGATATCGGTTCGTAATTCTCCTTTTGATGGAGTCTTTGCCTGGTTTGGAGATCAAGGCAATACTGGCCTCATAGAATGAGTTTGGTAGTTTTCCTTCCATTTCTATTTTTTGAAACAGCTTCAGGAGAATGGGATTATTTCTTCTTTGAATGTTTGGTAGAATTTCCAGGGAATCCGTCAGGCCCTGGACTCTTGTTTTTGGGGAGGTTTTTGATCAATGCTTCAATCTCTTCATAATTAATTGGTCTGTTTAAATAATCAATTTCTTCCTGTTTCAGTCTTGGTAGTTTATAGGTTTCTTCCAGGTTGTTTAATTTACTGGCATAAGCTGTTGATCAAAGTTTCTAATGATCCTTCCCATTTCATTGGTGTTGGTTGTGACCTATCCCCTTTCATTCATAATTTTATTAATTTGGGTCCTTTCTCTACTCTTTTGAATAGTCTGGCCAGTGGCTTATCGATCTTATTTATTCTTTCAAAGAACCAGCTTCTAGTTCTGTTGATCTGCTCAGAATTGTTGAAAAGGAAAAAAAGCTGAGGGCATCACGTGTCGGATTTCAAGCTATACTACAAAGCTGTGATCACAAAAACAGCATGCTACTGGCACAAAACAGACACATAGACCAGAACAGAATAGAGAACCCAGAAATGGACCCTCGGCTCTTTGGGCAACTAATCTTTGATAAAAAAGAAACATCCAGTGGAAAAAAGACAGTCTCTTCAATAAATGGTGCTGGGAAAATTGGACAGCTACATGCAAAAGAATGAAACTTGACCACTCTCTCACACCATACACAAAAATAAACTCCAAATGGATGAAAGACCTAGATGTGAGAGAATCCATCAAAATCATAGAGGAAAACATAGGCAGCAACCTCTACGAATCGGCCGCAACCTTTTTCATGACACATCCCCAAAGGCAAGAGAAACAAAAGATAAAATGAACTTGTGGGACTTCATCAAGATTAGAAGCTTCTGCACAGCCAAGGAAACAGTCAGAAAACTAAGAGGCAGCCCACGGAATGGGAGAATATATTGCAAAACACTACAGATAAAAGCTGATCCAAGATCTACAAAGAACTTCTCAAACTCAATACACGGGAAAAAATAATCAAATCAAAAATAGGCAGAAGATATGAAAAGACACTTTTCCAATGAAGACATACAAATGGCTAGCAGACACATGAAAAAATGTTCAAAATCATTAGCCATCAGGGAAATTCAAATCAAAACCACACTGAGATACCACCTTACGCCAGTTAGAATGGCAAAAATTGACAAGGCAGGAAACAACAATTGCTGGAGAGGATGTGGAGAAAAGGATCTCTTACACCGTTGGTGGGAATGCAGGGTACAGCCACTCTGGAAACAGTGTGGAGGTCCCTTAAAAGTTAAAAATTGAGCTACCCTATGATCCAGCAATTGCACTACTGGATATTTACCCCAAAGACACAGACGTAGTGAAGAGAAGGGCCATATGCACCCCAATGTTCATAGCAACATTGTCCACAATAGCTAAATCGTGGAAGGAGCCGAGATGCCCTTCAACAGATGACTGGATTAAGATGATGTGGTACATATATACAATGGGATATTACTCAGCCATCAAAAAGAATGATTTCACAACATTTGCAGCAACATGGACGGGACTGGTGGAGATAATGCTAAGCAAAATAAGTGAAGCAGAGAAAGACAATTATCATATTGTTTTACTCATTTATGGAACATAAAAGAGGAAGATCGGTAGGAGAAGAAAGGGAAGAATGAAGGGGGTAAAGAGAAGGGGAATGAACCATGAGAGATCACCCTGGGAAAGTCCTCAGAGGGGAGGGAGGTGGGGAAATAGGCCGGTGATGGGTATTAAGAAGGGCACGTATTGGGGCGCCTGGGTAGCGCATGTCGCAAAGCCGCCTGCTTCGGCTCAGGCTGATCCCGCGCCCGGATCGAGCCCCACATCGGGCTCCTCCGCCAGGAGCTCCGCTTCTTCCCTCTCTCACTCGCCTGCTGTGTTCCCTCTCGCTGGCTGTCTCTCTGTCACATAAATAAATAAAATCTTTAAAAAAAAAAAAAAAGAAGGGCACGTATTGCATGGTGCAGTGGGTGTTACATGCAAGTAATGAATCATGGAACTTTACATCAAAACCAGGGATGTACTGTATGGTGACTAACATAATACAATAAAAATAATTATAAAAATAAAAATAAAAAACACTCTATACAGTGTACCGTGCTATAACATATAAATACGAATATGTGTAATGTATTTGGTAGTAACAGCAAAAAGGAGGTGGGTGGAGTAATGCTGTATGGACTAAAAAAATTACTACAGATGGTAAAGTAATAATTAAAATAATGTATTATTGTGTTTATGACCAAACAGATATACTATGTATAATACTTCCACATAAATGGGGAAAGTATAAAATAAGGAATAACATTTCCATATGTCACTGAAATTAAAATAGTATAAATCTGAAGTTTATTCTAATAAGATGGATATAGTAAACTCTAGAGAAACCACAAAAAGTAAAGAAAAATCATTAAAGAAATTAAAATGCTACCTTAGAAAACATCCACATAATGCAAAAGAAAGTAGTAAAGGAGAAATAGAAGAAATACAATACATAAGGCATATAGAAAGCAAAAAGTAAGTGACAGATATATATTCAACTATATCAATAATAACACCAAATGTAAAGGATTAAGCAATGTATCAAAAAGCAGAGATTACCAGGTTAAAGTAAAAAAAAATGATCTACACAAACACTTTAGATTCAAAGATACACACGGAAAGTAAATGAATAAAAATATATGTTATGGAAACAGAAACCACTTGAAGGTTGAAGGAGCTATACTAACAACAAAACAGAAGACTTTAAAACAAAAACATATAATTCAAAAAGAGGGACTTTCATAATCGCAAAAGGGTTGACTCATCAGGAAAACATAGTTATAAAAGTACATGCCTCCAATAACAGAGCTCCAAAATACACAAAGCAAAAACCTAACAAAAATGAAGGGAAAAATAGACAACTCAACAATTCTCAAAGTCAACAAGTGACTTCAACACTATGCTTTCATGAGGGTAAAACAGAAAATCAATAAGGAAACAGAAGACACAAAACAACAGTACAAACCAACTAGACCTAACAGACGTCTAGAGAATAATCTACGCAACAATCCCAGAACATGCATTCCTCTCAAGTGCGTGTGAAACATTCTTCAGAATAGATCATATAGTAAGCCAAAAACAAACTTCAATAAATTTAAAAGGTTAGAAGTAATGTAAAAAGTATGTTCTTTGGCCACAGTGGAATGAAGTTTAAATCAATAGAAAGAAACTTGGAAAGTCACAAATACATGGAAATTAAACAACACACTCCTAAATAACCAATGAGTCAAAACATAAATCAAAGAGAAATCATAAAAAAATTATTGAGATGATTGAAAATATTCAACATACCAAAACTTATGAGATAAAGTTAAAGCAAGTGCTCAGAAAGATTTACAGTGGCAAAAGCATCTATTAAGAAAGATCTCAAATCAGTAACCAAATCTCCCACCATAAATCATTAACCTAAAGGAAACTAAACTTAAAACAAACAGAAGAAATAAATAAAAATATTAGAGATAAATGAAATAGAAAAGCAATAGAGAAAAATCACTAAAAGTAAAATCCAGTTATCTGAAGAGATCAACAAAATTGACAAACCTTTACTAGATTAACCAGAAAGAGAGAAGACTCAAATTAGTAGAATCAGAAATGGTAGAGAAGACATTACTTCCAACCTTAGAAGTAAAAAGGATTACAAAGGAATACTAAGAACTGTATACCAATGAATTAGATAACTTGGATAAAATGGACAAATTTCCAAAAGACACAAACAACAAAAAAACTGAATCAAGAAAAAGTAAACAATCTGAATGGATAATAACAGAAACTGAATGAGTAATCAAAAAGCTATTCACAAGAAGAGCCAGGCCCAAATGGCTTCACCACTGAATTCCAGCAAACAAAGAAGAAATGGAATATAAATGGGTTCAGCCTCTATGGAAAAGTATGAGCGTTCCTCAAAAGTTAAAGCCACAATTACCATGTGATCCAATAATCCCACTTCTAGGTATATATCCAAAGGAAATGAAAACAGGGAGTCAGGAAATATCTGCTCACGTCTATTGCAGCATTATTCATGACAGCCAACATATTGAAACAACCTAAGTGTCCATTAACAGATGAATGGATAAAGAAGATGTGGTACACACACACACAATATATATTCTTCAGCCATGAGAAAGAAGAAATTCTGCTATTTGCAGTTTGGATGGACCTTCAGGGCATTATGCTGAGTAAAACAAGCCAGAAAAGACAACTCCAGTCCCAGGTATATATCCAAAAAACTTAAACAAATACTTGCATAGGAATGTTAATGGCAATATTATTCCACAGTGCCAATTCCATTCTATTTATTGTAGCTTTATAATCTAATATCTAGTAGCATAAATGCTTAAATTTGTTTTTTTCAGGATTTTCAGAGGTATTCATTTTAGAATCAGCTTATCAAGTTTTTAAAAGGCTTCTAGCATTTTGACAGATATTGCATTTTATTAAAAAGAAAAAACTGCTGGGATTTTAATTGGGATTGCATTGAATCTACAGGTCAATTTGAAGGAAATTACATCATCTTCCAACCCCACACATGTATATTTTTCTATTTATTCATGTCTTTCTCTCAGCCATGTTTTTCAGTTTTCTCTGTAGATCTTTTACATTTCTTCTTAAGATTTATTCCTAAGTTTTTGATGTTTTCAATGGTAATGAAAGCTATCATATCAAAATGTATAACTGTTCACCAATAACACATATGTATAATTGATCTTGTATTTTGATCTTGTTAAATTAGCTTTGTAACAGCTTATCTATACTTTTTTATCTCTATACATACAATCATGCTCTATAAGTGTCAATGACATATTCTTTCCAATTCTTATAACTTTTATTTTCTTCCTGATAGATTGTATAATTTTTAGTAGAAATGGTGAGAGTTGTCATCCTTGTGTTTCTATCTGAAGTTTTCAATATCTCAATATCAAATTTAATGTTTACTCTATATTTGTGAAATATTCTGTATGAGTTTAAGAATTGGATTTTTATTCCTAGTTTGCTAAAAGCTTTTATAAACAAGTGCTAGATTTTTATCAAATGTTTTTTCTTTATCTATTGAGATGATCATTTGGGGTTTTTTGTCTTTTATTTTGTTAACATGAATTTCAATTATTTTTTAATGTTGAACTAATCTTGCATTCCTGGAATAAACCTAATTTGACTGTGATGTTATTAGTTTTATATATAGCTGGATTCGATTAGCTAATATTTTATTCTGGATTGCAGGTCTACATGTCCGTATTTGTTTTCATTAGTTTATCAATGCCCACAGTGGTTTGGCAGGCATCTCCTTTTTCAATATGTTCAGATAACTGATTACATAACATCCAGACTGGATGTAGAAGAAACAAGTCAGATTTATAAGACACACAAGTCCATGGAGGAAGAATACAGCAACCTTGAGGGACCTCACAGGTGTCACATAGGGTGAAAGAGTAGAAAACAACAAAACAGAGCTGGAAATAGTCTGAGGCCTTATATGACCTTCAGGGGGCTTTCCCATCAACACACACTTAAACTGAATGGTTTGAATGAAAGCAGCTGGAAAACTAGGTCAAGACTAAAAAGAAGTGGGGTGCCTGGGTGGTGCATTTAAGCAACAACTCTGGTTTCAGCTCAGGTCATGAGCTCAGGGTCATGGATGATGAGTCACATCTGGCTCCATGCTCAGCATGAAATATGCTTGGGATTATCTCTCCCGCTCCCTCCCCTACCGTTTGTGTGTGTGTGTGTGTGTACACCTTGTGCTCTCTCTCTAATGATAAAAATCTTTAAAAAGAAAGACTAAGAAGTGCAGAGAGGAACTGACAGTGGGTGTTTTAGATAAAAAGCAGACAAGTAATTCTATTTAGTAGGACAGCAAAAGAGAAGAGCTGCTAGTATGGGTTAGTAGTCTCTGATAAAAGAGAGAGTCTCCCGAGTTAAGTCCATTCTTCCCTTTGACCCCTGACAGACGCCATTAGTAACCTGTGTCAAGAAAGTATTTCCTCACTACAATGTTCGTGGAGAGATCGGCCTTTACTTTCTTTTCTTGTATTTTCTATGTCTTGCTTGGGTTTTGCATAAAAAGCACTTAGTCTTACAGAATGAGTGGAAAATGCACTCTTTTTGTTTTCTGAAAAGTTAATGTATTGGAGTTACTGGTTACTTTAATGTTTAAAGAATTCATCAGTTAATCTATATGAAACTTTAGTTTTCTTTTGAGTGCTTGTTCTGATTAGACTCAATTTCTGCAACAGAAAATTTAGTTGAATTTTTTAATCCTCCTTGGTTCCATTTTATTTTTCAATTTGTTCTGTTGAAAATTTCAAATTTATACGTAAAAGGAGTAAATAACATTCTCTTTGTTGTCTCTTTAATAATTAGGATTGTGCAACGTCTCACTTTTATTACCGTTATTGGTCATTTGTGCCTTCTGATTTCTTCATCAAAATAGCTTATCAAATTTATTAGTCTTTTCAAAGAACTGCTTTGTGGGATTTTCTACTGTACCTTTGTTTTCTATTCAATTGCTTTCTGTTCTTTTATTATTCTCCTTATTCTACATTCTTTGGGTTTCATTAAGTGTTCTTTTACTAATTTTGTAAGATGTATATTTAGTTTACTGATAGTCAGCCCTTTCATTCCAGTATAATGCCTTTAGAGATATAAGCTGCTCCAATAAAAACAGCCATAGAGGTAATCACATTTGAT
>NW_024426663.1:29574952-29647017 GCF_017311325.1 Ursus maritimus | reverse complement strand
GTGTTCCTGATCTTAAGGGAAAGGCTTTCAGCTTTTCCCCACTGAGAATGATATTCGCTGTAGGCTCTTCTTGTAGGTTTTTATGAAATTGAGGAATGTAACCTCTATCCCTACACTCTGAACTATTTTAATCAGGAAAGGATGCTGTATTTTGTCAAATGCTTTTTCTGCATCAATTGAGAAGATCATATGGTTCTTGACTCTTTTCTTGTTGATATGATCTATTACACTGATCAATTTGTGAACGTTGAACCACCTTGTATACCAGGGATGAATCCCACTTGGTCATGGTGGATAATCCTTTTAATGTACTGTTGGATCCTATTAGCTAGGATCTTGTTGAGAATTTTGGCGTCCATATTCATCAGGGATATCGGTCTGTAATTCTCCTTTTTGATGGAGTCTTTGCCTGGTTTGGAGATCAAGGCAATACTGGCCTCATAGAATGAGTTTGGTAGTTTTCCTTCCATTTCTATTTTTTGAAACAGCTTCAGGAGAATGGGTATTATTTCTTCTTTGAATGTTTGGTAGAATTCCCCAGGGAATCCGTCAGGCCCTGGACTCTTGTTTTTGGGGAGGTTTTTGATCACTGCTTCAATCTCTTCATAATTAATTGGTCTGTTTAAATAATCAATTTCTTCCTGTTTCAGTCTTGGTAGTTTATAGGTTTCTTCCAGGTTGTTTAATTTACTGGCATAAAGCTGTTGATCAAAGTTTCTAATGATCCTTCCCATTTCATTGGTGTTGGTTGTGACCTATCCCCTTTCATTCATAATTTTATTAATTTGGGTCCTTTCTCTACTCTTTTGAATAAGTCTGGCCAGTGGCTTATCGATCTTATTTATTCTTTCAAAGAACCAGCTTCTAGTTCTGTTGATCTGCTCAGAATTGTTGAAAAGGAAAACAAAGCTGAGGGCATCACGTTGCCGGATTTCAAGCTATACTACAAAGCTGTGATCACAAAAACAGCATGCTACTGGCACAAAAACAGACACATAGACCAATGGAACAGAATAGAGAACCCAGAAATGGACCCTCGGCTCTTTGGGCAACTAATCTTTGATAAAAAAGAAACATCCAGTGGAAAAAAGACAGTCTCTTCAATAAATGGTGCTGGGAAAATTGGACAGCTACATGCAAAAGAATGAAACTTGACCACTCTCTCACACCATACACAAAAATAAACTCCAAATGGATGAAAGACCTAGATGTGAGGCAGGAATCCATCAAAATCATAGAGGAAAACATAGGCAGCAACCTCTACGACATCGGCCAAAGCAACCTTTTTCATGACACATCCCCAAAGGCAAGAGAAACAAAAGATAAAATGAACTTGTGGGACTTCATCAAGATTAGAAGCTTCTGCACAGCCAAGGAAACAGTCAGAAAAACTAAGAGGCAGCCCACGGAATGGGAGAATATACTTGCAAATGACACTACAGATAAAAGACGGGTATCCAAGATCTACAAAGAACTTCTCAAACTCAATACACGGGAAAAAAATAATCAAATCAAAAAATAGGCAGAAGATATGAAAAGACACTTTTCCAATGAAGACATACAAATGGCTAGCAGACACATGAAAAAATGTTCAAAATCATTAGCCATCAGGGAAATTCAAATCAAAACCACACTGAGATACCACCTTACGCCAGTTAGAATGGCAAAAATTGACAAGGCAGGAAACAACAATTGCTGGAGAGGATGTGGAGAAAGGGGATTCCTCTTACACTGTTGGTGGGAATGCAAGTTGGTACAGCCACTCTGGAAACAGTGTGGAGGTCCCTTAAAAAGTTAAAAATTGAGCTACCCTATGACCCAGCCATTGCACTACTGGATATTTACCCCAAAGACACAGACGTAGTGAAGAGAAGGGCCATATGCACCCCAATGTTCATAGCAACATTGTCCACAATAGCTAAATCGTGGAAGGAGCCGAGATGCCCTTCAACAGATGACTGGATTAAGATGATGTGGTACATATATACAATGGGATATTACTCAGCCATCAAAAAGAATGATTTCACAACATTTGCAGCAACATGGACGGGACTGGTGGAGATAATGCTAAGCAAAATAAGTGAAGCAGAGAAAGACAATTATCATATGGTTTTACTCATTTATGGAACATAAGAAGTAGGAAGATCGGTAGGAGAAGAAAGGGAAGAATGAAGGGGGGGTAAAGAGAAGGGGGAATGAACCATGAGAGACTTGGACTCTGGGAAAGTCCTCAGAGGGGAGGGAGGTGGGGGAATGGGATAGGCCGGTGATGGGTATTAAGAAGGGCACGTATTGGGGCGCCTGGGTAGCGCAGTGTCGCAAAGCCGCCTGCTTCGGCTCAGGGCTGATCCCGCGCCCGGGATCGAGCCCCACATCGGGCTCCTCCGCTAGGAGCCTGCTTCTTCCTCTCTCACTCGCCTGCTGTGTTCCCTCTCTCGCTGGCTGTCTCTCTGTCACATAAATAAATAAAATCTTTAAAAAAAAAAAAAAAAGAAGGGCACGTATTGCATGGTGCAGTGGGTGTTACATGCAAGTAATGAATCATGGAACTTTACATCAAAAACCAGGGATGTACTGTATGGTGACTAACATAATACAATAAAAAATAATTATAAAAAAATAAAAAATAAAAAACACTCTATACAGTGTACTGTTGGTTCTATAACATATAAATACGATATATGTGTAATGTATTTGGTAGTAACAGCAAAAAGGAGGTGGGTGGGAGTAATGCTGTATTGGACTAAAAAAATTACTACAGATGGTAAAGTAATAATTAAAATAATGTACTATTGTGTTTATGACCTTAACAGATATACTATGTATAATACTTCCACATAAATGGGGGGAAAGGAATAAAGCAATATAGGAATAACATTTCCATATGTCACTGAAATTAAAATAGTATAAATCTGAAGTTTATTCTAATAAGATGGATATAGTAAACTCTAGAGAAACCACAAAAAAGTAAAGAAAAATCATTAAAGAAATTAAAATGCTACCTTAGAAAACATCCACATAATGCAAAAGAAAGTAGTAAAGGAGAAATAGAAGAACATACAATACATAAGGCATATAGAAAGCAAAAAGTAAGTGACAGATATATATCCAACTATATCAATAATAACACCAAATGTAAAGGGATTAAGCAATGTATCAAAAAGCAGAGATTACCAGGTTAAAGTAAAAAAAAAATGATCTACACAAACACTTTAGATTCAAAGATACACACGGAAAGTAAATGAATAAAAAATATATGTTATGGAAACAGAAACCACTTGAAGGTTGAAGCAGCTATACTAACAACAAAACAGAAGACTTTAAAACAAAAACATATAATTCAATAAAGAGGGACTTTCATAATCGCAAAAGGGTTGACTCATCAGGAAAACATAGTTATAAAAGTACATGCCTCCAATAACAGAGCTCCAAAATACACAAAGCAAAAACCTAACAAAAATGAAGGGAAAAATAGACAACTCAACAATTCTCAACAAGTCAACAAGTGACTTCAACACTATGCTTTCAATGATGGGTAAAACAGAAAATCAATAAGGAAACAGAAGACACAAACAACAGTACAAACCAACTAGACCTAACAGACGTCTAGAGAATAATCTACGCAACAATCACAGAACATGCATTCCTCTCAAGTGCGTGTGAAACATTCTTCAGAATAGATCATATAGTAAGCCATAAAACAAACTTCAATAAATTTAAAAGGTTAGAAGTAATACAAAGTATGTTCTTTGGCCACAGTGGAATGAAGTTTGAAATCAATAGAAAAAGAAACTTGGAAAGTCACAAATACATGGAAATTAAACAACACACTCCTAAATAACCAATGAGTCAAAACATAAATCAAAGAGAAATCATAAAATACTTAGAGATGATTGAAAATATTCAACATACCAAAACTTATGAGATAAAGTTAAAGCAGTGCTCAGAAGGAGATTTACAGTGGCAAAAGCATCTATTAAGAAAGATCTCAAATCAGTAACCAAATCTCCCACCATAAATCATTAACCTAAAGGAAACTAAACTTAAAACAAACAGAAGAAATAAATAATAAATATTAGAGATAAATGAAATAGAAAAGCAATAGAGAAAAATCACTAAAAGTAAAATCCAGTTATCTGAAGAGATCAACAAAATTGACAAACCTTTACTAGATTAACCAGAAAGAGAGAAGACTCAAATTAGTAGAATCAGAAATGGTAGAGAAGACATTACTTCCAACCTTACAGAAGTAAAAAGGATTACAAAGGAATACTAAGAACTGTATACCAATGAATTAGATAACTTGGATAAAATGGACAAATTCCCCAAAAGACACAAACAACAAAAACTGAATCAAGAAAAAGTAAACAATCTGAATGGATAATAACAAAGAAACTGAATGAGTAATCAAAAGCTATTCACAAAGAAGAGCCCAGGCCCAAATGGCTTCACCACTGAATTCCAGCAAACAAAGAAGAAATGGAATATAAATGGGTTCAGCCTCTATGGAAAAGTATGAGCGTTCCTCAAAAAGTTAAAGCCACAATTACCATGTGATCCAATAATCCCACTTCTAGGTATATATCCAAAGGAAATGAAAACAGGGAGTCAGGAAATATCTGCTCACGTTCATTGCAGCATTATTCATGACAGCCAACATATGGAAACAACCTAAGTGTCCATTAACAGATGAATGGATAAAGAAGATGTGGTACACACACACACACAATAATATATTCTTCAGCCATGAGAAAGAAGGAAATTCTGCTATTTGCAGTTTGGATGGACCTTCAGGGCATTATGCTGAGTAAAACAAGCCAGACAAAGACAACTCCAGTCCTAGGTATATATCCAAAAAAACTTAAACAAATACTTGCACAGGAATGTTAATGGCAATATTATTCCACAGTGCCAATTCCATTCTATTTATTGTAGCTTTATAATCTAATATCTAGTAGCATAAATGCTTAAATTTTGTTTTTCAGGATTTTCAGAGGTATTCATTTTAGAATCAGCTTATCAAGTTTTTTTTTAAAAGGCTTCTAGCATTTTGACAGATATTGCATTTTATTAAAAAAGAAAAAACTGCTGGGATTTTAATTGGGATTGCATTGAATCTACAGGTCAATTTGAAGGAAATTACATCATCTTCCAACCCCACACATGTATATTTTTCTATTTATTCATGTCTTTCTCTCAGCCATGTTTTACAGTTTTCTCTGTAGAGATCTTTTACATTTCTTCTTAAGATTTATTCCTAAGTTTTTGATGTTTTCAATGGTAATGGAAAGCTATCATATCAAAATGTATAACTGTTCACTAATAACACATAGAAATATAATTGATCTTGTATTTTGATCTTGTTAAATTAGCTTTGTAACAGCTTATCTATACTTTTTTTATCTTCTACATATACAATCATGTCATATATGGCTAATGACATATTCTTTCCAATTCTTATAACTTTTATTTTTCTTACCGTATAGCATTGTATAATTTTGAATAGAAATGGTGAGAGTTGTCATCCTTGTGTTTCTATCTGAAGTTTTCAATATCTCAATATCAAATTTAATGTTTACTACACTATTTTGTGTAAATATTCTGTATGAGTTTAAGAATGTAGATTTTTATTCCTAGTTTGCTAAAAGCTTTTATAAACAAGTGCTAGATTTTTATCAAATGTTTTTTCTTTATCTATTGAGATGATCATTTGGGGTTTTTTGTCTTTTATTTTGTTAACATGAATTTCAATTATTTTTTTTAATGTTGAACTAATCTTGCATTCCTGGAATAAACCTAATTTGACTGTGATGTTATTAGTTTTACATATAGCTGGATTCGATTAGCTAATATTTTATTCTGGATTTGCAGGTCTACATGTCCGTATTTGTTTTCATTAGTTTATCAATGCCCACAGTGGTTTGGCAGGCATCTCCTTTTTCAATATGTTCAGATAACTGATTACATAACATCCAGACTGGATGTAGAAGAAACAAGTCAGATTTATTAAGACACACAAGTCCATGGAGGAAGAATACAGCACACCTTGAGGGACCTCACAGGTGTCACATAGGGGTGAAAGAGTAGAAAACAAAAACAGAGCTGGAAATAGTCTGAGGCCTTATATGACCTTCAGGGGGGGGCTTCCCCATCAACACACTTAAACTGAATGGTTTGAATGAAAGCAGCTGGAAAACTAGGTCAAGACTAAAAAGAAGTGGGGTGCCTGGGTGGTGCATTTAAGCAACCAACTCCTGGTTTCAGCTCAGGTCATGAGCTCAGGGTCATGAGATCGAGGCCCACATCTGGCTCCATGCTCAGCATGAAATATGCTTGGGATTATCTCTCCCGCTCCCCTCCCCCTACCGTTTGTGTGTGTGTGTGTGTGTACACTTGTGCTCTCTCTCTAATGATAAATAAATCTTTAAAAAGAAAGACTAAGAAGTGCAGAGAGGAACTGACAGTGGGTTGTTTTAGATAAAAAAGCAGACAATAAGGAATTCTATTTAGTAGGACAGCAAAGAGAAAGAGCTGCTAGTATGGGTTAGTAGTCTCTGTGATAAAAGAGAGGAGTCTCCCCTAGGTTAAGTCCATTCTTCCCTTTTGACCCCTGACAGACGCCATTGTAGTAACTGTGTCAAGAAAGTATTTCCTCACTACAATGTTCGTGAGAGAGATCGGCCTTTACTTTCTTTTCTTGTATTTTCTTGTCTTTGTTGGGTTTTGGTATAAAAGTTACTCTAGTCTTACAGAATGAGTTGGAAAATGCACTCTCTTTTTTGTTTTCTGGAAAAGTTAATGTATTGGAGTTACTGCTTACTTTAATGTTTGAAAGAATTCACTAGTTAATCATATGAAACTTTAGTTTTCTTTTTGAGTGCTTGTTCTGATTAGACTCAATTTCTGCAACAGAAAATTTAGTTGAATTTTTTTAATCCTCCTTGGTTCCATTTTATTTTTTCAATTTGTTCTGTTGAAAATTTCAAATTTATACGTAAAAAAGGAGTAAATAACATTCTCTTTGTTGTCTCTTTAATAATTAGGATTTGTGGCAACGTCTCACTTTTATTACCGTTATTGGTCATTTGTGCCTTCTCTGATTTCTTCATCAGTATTAGTTTATCAAATTTATTAGTCTTTTCAAAGAACTGCTTTTGGTGGATTTTCTCTACTGTACCTTTGTTTTCTATTCAATTGCTTTCTGTTCTTTTATTATTCTCCTTATTCTACATTCTTTGGGTTTCATTAAGTGTTCTTTTACTAATTTTGTAAGATGTATATTTAGTTTACTGATAGTCAGCCCTTTCATTCCAGTATAATGCCTTTAGAGATATAAGCGTTCCACTAAAAACAGCCATAGAGGTAACTCACATTTTGATATGCTGTATTTTCATTATCATATAGCTCAATAATTTCCTAGTTTCCCATATGATTGCTCCTTTCACTCATGAGTTACACATAAAGTGGTGCTTAATTTCCAAATATTTTGGCACTTACTAGTTATTTTCCATTTATTGATTTCTACCTTATTTCCACAGTGACCAAGAAACATACGCTGTATGATTTCAGTCCTTTGATATTTATGGAAATTTGTCTTATGTCTCAGCAGATAGTCAATTTTAGTGAATGTTCTATGCACACTTGAAAAAATGTGTATTCTTGAGTTATTGAATGCTGGGTTCTAACTATGTCCATTGGGTTAAGATTGTTCAAATCTTTTACATTTTTACTTATTTTTTTCCTACTTCTATTGGTGACTGAGACATAAATTAAGAGCCAACTATGATTGTGGAATGGTCAATTTTCTTTTTGTAAATTTTATTTGACATGTTATTAAATATAGGACTGTTACCTATCTGTGGAATTGACCTTTTTAACATTAAAAGTCTCTACCTCAGTAAAATCTACTTCATCTTATACTAGTATGGCTACAACAGCATTCCTGTGGATTGCGTTTGCCTGGAATATCTACTCCCATCCTTTTATTTTAAATCTTTCATGTCCTTATATTTCAGATGTGACAGTGTAAACAGTATACAGTTGGATTAAAAAATTGAGTCTGACAGTTTGTCTTTTAATTATTTAGCCCACTTACACTGAGTATAATTATATGTGAATCTAAATCTCCCATATTCATATTTTCCACTTGCCTCATCTGTTGTTTGTTCCTTACTTTTTTATCAAGAATTTATTATTATTCCATTTTTCCCCTCTATTGACTTGTTAGTGTTAATTTGTTAGCTGTTAATCAACAACTTGTTTGTTGTGTCAGCAGATCCCAAGACCACTCTCAAGTTCAATGATTTCCTAGAACAACTCAGAACCTAGAAAAACTTATGCACGCCATTATGATTTAATGCAATGGAAATACATAGGTTAAAATCAGCAAAGGAAAAAGGTGCACAGTGGAATCCAGAAGAAACCAGGCTCAACTTTCCAGGTGACCTTTCCCAATGGAGTCAAAGTAATAACAGCACTTAGTTCTCCCAGCAATGATGTATAACAACACATGCAAACAACTGCCAACAGAGGTAGGGCCAGGGAAGCTCACCCAGGCCTCAGTATCCAGGGGTCTACCCCAGCTCTATGGAGGTATTATTGACATATAAAGAGGGGGTTTTTTTGAGGGGGGAAAAAGGGGAGGGAGCAGAGCTGGGGATCAGTCATCACACACAGGCATGGAGCACCTGGATGACCGACTTCAGTCAATCAGTCTCCAGTGCAGCCCCTCCCACCACCACCACCCCCAAACTGATAAAGCATGGCCCAGCAACAAAGATAACAAAAGCATGTGTTTACCATAATTCACACTGTTAGCAAAAAAAAAAACTAGCAGGCATGGCCCACAGCCCCAGGTAAGCAAAGACAGGATATCCAAGGGCTTAGAGGTTATTTCTCAGGAGCTGGTCAAGGGCCAGTCCTGAAGACCTTGCAATGTGCAGAGTTTGATCAACTCAGGCCTGATGAGTTAACCTTCTAGTGCACATTAGTTATACACTCATTTATTATTTTTTATCAGTTTCCCTAGAAATGAGAACATGCGTCCTTAATAATCGACTACAAATTAGTATTTTTACCATTAACCCAGACCATGCAAGGACTTTACAACACTTCAACATTATGTACCCCATATCACATTTTGTGCTATTTTTTTGTTTTTTGTTTTGAGATTTTATTTATTTATTTGACAGAGAGAGACAGCAAGAGAGGGAACACTAAGCAAGCGGAGTGTGAGAGGGAGAAGCAGGCTTCCCGCTGAGCAGGGAGCCCAATGCAGGGCTCGATCCCAGGACCCTGGGATCATGACCTGAGCCAAAGGCAGATGCTTAACAGCTAAGCCACCCAGGTGCCCCCATTTTGTGCTATTTTTAAAATATATTTTACCCAGCCGTAGGGGAGGAAAGGGATAAAGGTGGGGGGGTAATCAGAAGGGGGAATGAAACATGAGAGACTATGGACTATGAGAAACAAACTGAGGACTTCAGAGGGGAGGGGGGTGGGGGAATGGGATAGACCGGTGATGGGTAGTAAGGAGGGCACGTATTGCATGGTGCACTGGGTGTTATACACAACTAATGAATCATCGAGCCTTACATCGGAAACCGGGGATGTACTGTATGGTGACTAACATAATATAATAAAAAATCATTAAAAAAAAATAATAATAAAATAAAGTACCCCAGTGGCACGGTCATCGTGCAGTACTTATACAGAACTCACTTTTAATCCATGTCTGCTGATAATAAATTCAATTATTTTTATCAGAAAATGTCTCTATTTCACTTTTCATTTCTGAAGAATTTTCATTGTGTATGGACTCTAGGGTTGCTATTTTTCTTTTTCTTTTTCAGAGACGCGGGAAGGGCACAGAGAGGGACAGAGAATCTTAAGCAGGCTCCACGCCTTCAGCACGGAGCCAGAGGCAAGGCTCAATCTCACAACCCTGACATCAGAACCCGAGCCAACTGAGCCACACCAGTGCTCCCTTTCTGCACTTTATAGATGTTATCCCATTATCTTCTAGCTTCCACCATCTAGCTTCATGAGTCAGAGTTGTTAGCTTCCACTGCCTCAGTCCCAGCACTGCAGGTCCCTTCCCACAGAAGACCTGCCCACACCTTGTTAAAACTGTGGCCCCAGCCTGGTGGGTCTGGTCTCAGGGCAAACCTTGCTGGCATCATATGCCCTGCCCCCTCTAATAAGCTCTGGGCTGGAGTCCATTTGAACAAGGCTCACAAGCCTGACAGTGTGCTGCAGACCAGACAGGGGCCAGCACCACTCCCAAGTGATTCCTGCCCTGGGGTGAGGTGAAGATAACCTTACTAGTCAGAAGGTGGTCCCAGCAAAGAGTTGGGGGCAGACAGTTGATCTGATCTCATTGCAGGCACTACCCACCAACAAAAGCTACTCAGGGAACAACACAGGTTTTTCTTTGTTGTTTTTAAGATGAACAACTTCATCCGTGGCTCCCACAACACAGGAGGGTGCCTGGCAGTCTGGCGGCTATTGCATCTCTGGCAAACGCATGGTCTGACTAAACTCAAGTCCAAAGTGGCCCCAGACTAACACCACAGGGACCAAACACTGCCCACAACGCAGGCAGAAAAAGCCACTGCAGATGACTGGACCAAATGAAAAAGCTGCCAAGACACAACAGCAGGGTTCATGCAACATACAGAGGAGAACCCCTGAAGCATCAGGTTCCAGTGAACAGGGAACACTGCACTGCAGGGCACTACAGGACCACATCCTCATACGGCCATTACTTTCAAGAGCAGGAGACAAAGCTGACTTTCCTAACAGAGAAACACAGAGTTAAACAAAATGAGACAGAGGAATGTGTCTCAAGTGAAAGACACAGGACAAAAACACAGCAAAAGACCTAAGAGAAACAGTTGTAAGTAATATGCCTGATAGACAATTTAAAGTAATGATCATAGGGGCGCCTGGGTAGTGCAGTCGTTAAAGCGTCTGCCTTCGGCTCAGGGCGTGATCCTGGCATTCCGGGATCGAGTCCCACATCAGGCTCCTCCGCTGGGAGCCTGCTTCTTCCTCTCCCACTCCTCCTGCTGTGTTCCCTTTCTCACTGGCTGTCTCTCTGTCACATAAATAAATAAAATCTTAAAAAAAATAAAATAAAAAATAAAGTAATGATCATAAATACACTCTCTGGACTTGAGGAAAGAGCAAGAGGACATCAGTGAGACCTTTAAAAAAGAGAGGAAAAGAACCAATCAGAGATGAAGAAAGCAATACAAGAAATTAAAAATACACTAGATGGAATAAATAGTAGGTGAGAGGAAGCAGAAGAACGAATTGGTGATGTGAACTACAGAGTAATGAAAAGTAATCAAGCTGTTGGGGCGCCTGGGTGGCACAGCGGTTAAGCATCTGCCTTCAGCTCAGGGTGTGATCCCAGTGTTCTGGGATCGAGCCCCACATCAGGCTCTTCCGCTATGAGCCTGCTTCTTCCTCTCCCACTCCCCCTGCTTGTGTTCCCTCTCTCGCTGGCTGTCTCTAGCTCTGTCGAATAAATAAATAAAATCTTTAAAAAAAAGAAAAAAAAAGAAAAAAAGAAAAGTAATCAAGCTGAGCAGGTGAGAGAAAAAGAATTATGTAAAATAAGAATAGACTTAGGGAAATCAGTGACTCCATCAAGGGGAGTAACATTCACATTATAAGGATCCCAGAAGAAGAAGAGAAAAGGGGACAGAAAATTTCTTTGAAGAAACAGTATCTGAAAACTTCCCTAATCTGGGGAAGGAAACAGATATCCAGATCCAGAAGGCAAAGAGATCCCTCAACAAAATCAACCCAAGGGAGTCCACACAAAGACACACAAAGTAATTCAAATGGCAAAAAGCAGTGATGAAGAAAAAATTTTAAAAGCAGCAAGAGAAAAAAAGACAGCCATACACAAAGGAAAGCCCATGAGGCTACAGGCGAATTTTTAAGTAGAAATTCTGCAGGCCAGAAGGGACTGGCATGATATATTCAAAGAGCAGACAGAAAATCTGCAGCCAAAAATACTCCTTCCAGCAGAGCTATCATTCAGAATAGAAGGAGAAACAGAGTTTTCCAGACAAACAAAAGCTAAAGGAGTGCATGACCACTAAAATAGCCCTACAGGAAATACTAAAGGGAACTCTTGGAGTGGAAAGGAAAGACCATATACGAAGGTATGAAAAGTAGGAAATACGAAAGCAGCAAAAGTAAATATATCTATAAAATCAGTCAAAGGACTCACAAAAATAAAAGGATGTAAAGTATGAAACCATACTATGCATTCTATGCATCTTTTCTGACCACAACACTATAAAACTAGAAATCAACCACAAGACAAAATCTGGAAAGACCACAAATACATGGGGATTAAGTAACATGCTACTAAACAGTGAATGGGTCAACTAGGAAACCAAAGAGACAAAAAAATATATATATATGGAGACAAATGAAAATGAAAACACAACTCTCCAAAATCCATGGGATACAGGTAAGCGGTTCTAATAGGAAAGCTGACAGCAATAAAGGCCTACCTCAAGAAGCAAGTAAAGTCTCAGACAACCTACCTTACACCTAAAGGAGCTAGAGAGAGAAGAACAAAAATCTCAAACTCAGCAAAAGGAAGGACATAATAAAGATTAGAGCAGAAATAAATTATATAGAAATGAAAAAATAAACACAATAGACTATATCAAGAAACCAGAAGCTGGCTCTTTGAAAAGATCAACAAAATTGATAAACCTCTACTCCAGACTCATTAAAAAAGGAGAGAGAGAGAGAACCCATATAAAATCACAAATGTGATGAGAAACAACCACCAATACCATAGAAATACAAACAATTATAAGATTATTATGAAAAACTATATGCCAACAAATTGGACAACCTGGAAGAAATGGATAAATTCCTAGAAACACATAACCTACCAAATCTGAAGCAGGAAGAAAGAAAAATCGAACACACTGATTACTGTGAATTTCATTGCTAGTAAAAAAACAAAAACAAAAACAAAAAACAAAAAAACCTCCCAACAAACAGAAGTCCAGGAGCAGACACCTTCACAGGTAAATTCTACCAAATATTTAAAGGGGAGTTCTATTCTTCTCATACTATTCCAAAATATAGAAGAGGAAGGAAAACTCACAAATTCATTCTATTAAGCCATCATTACCTTGATACCAAAACCAGATAAAGACACCACCAAAAAAAAGACAACTACAAGCCAAAATCTCTGATGAACACAGATGCAAAAACCGTCAACAAAATACTAGCAAATCAAATTCAACAATACATTTAAAAAATCATTCACAACAATCAAGTGGGATTTATTCCTGGATTTCGAGGGTGGTTCAATATTCACAAATCAATCAACATGGTACAACTCATAATAACAGAAGGATAAGAACCATACGATCATTTTGATAGATGATGCAAAAAAAGCATTTGACAAAGCACAACATCCATTCATGATTAAAAAAAAAAAATCCCTCAACAATGTAGATTTAGAGGGAACATACCTCAACATATCTAAGGCCTTATATGAAAAACCCATGGCAAATATGATACTCACTGGGGAAAAACTGAGAGCTTTTCCCCTAAGTTCCCGAACAAGACAAGGATGTCCACTCTCACCACTTTCATTCAACATAGTACTGGAAAGCATAGCCACAGCAATGAATCAACAAAAAAGAAATAAAAGGTCCAAATGGGTAAGGAAGAAGTAAAACCTTCACTATTTGCAGAGAACATGATAATATATATAGAACACATGAAAGAATCCACCAAAAAACTAGAATAAATGAATTCAATAAGGTCACAGGATAAAAAATGACTGTACAGAAATCCACCGCATTTCTAAACACTGATAATGTGGCAACAGAAAGAGAAATTAAGAAAAAAATCACATTTACAATTGCACCAAAAATAATAAAATACCTACGAATAAACTAAACCAAAGAGGCGAAAGACCTGTACTCTAAAATTACAAAACATTCATGAAAGAAATTGAAGACAATACAAAGAAATGGAAAGACATTCCATGTTCATGGACTAGATGAAAAACTACTGTTAAAATGTCTATACCACCAAAAGCAATCTACAGATTTGAGGCAACCCTATCAAAATACCTACAGGATTATTCATGGAACTAGAACGAATAATTGTAAAATTTGTATGGAACCACAAGACCCCAAATAGCCAAAGTAATCTTGGAAAAGAACAAAACCGGACGTATCACAGATTTCAAGTTATATTACAAAGCTATAGTAATCAAAACAGTATGGTACTGGGACAAATACACATAGATAAGTGAAACAGAATACAGAATAGAGACCCCAAACACACAATTATATGGTCAATTAATTTTCAACAAAGAAGGCAAGAATATGCAATGGAAAAAAGTCTCTTATAAATGGTGTTGGGAAAACTGGATAGCTACATGCTAAAGAACAAAACTGGACCACTTTCTTATACCATACACACAAATAAACTGAAAATGGATTAAGGATCTAAATATGACATGTGAAACCATAAAAATCCTAGAAGAGAGCATATGCAATAATTTCTCTGACATCGGCTGTAACAAAATGTTCTACATAGGTCTCCTAAGGCAAGGAAAACAAAGGCAAAAATAAACTATTGGGAGTACATCAAAATAAAAAGCTTCTGCACAGCAAAGGAAACAATCAACAGAACTAAAAGACAACCCATGGAATGGGAGAAGATATCTGCAAATAATGTGTTCAATAAAGGGGTAGTACACAAAATATATAAAGAACTTATATAACTCAACACCAAAAAACAAATAATCAGATTAAAAACGGGCAGAAGACATGAACTGCCATGTCTCCAAAACAGACATCCAGACAGCCAACAGACACATGAAAAGATGCTCAACATCACTCATCATCAGAGAAATGCAAATCAAAACCAAAATGAGGTAGCACCTCACGCCTGTCAGAATAGCTGAAATCTAAAACTCAAGAAAAGTGTTGATGAGGATGTGGAGAAAAAGGAACCCTCATGTACTGTTAATGGGAATGCAAACTGGTGCAGCCACTGTGAAAGACAGTATGGAGTTCCCTCAAAAAAATTAAAAACAGAACTACCCTACATTCCAGGAATCACATTACTGAGCATTTACCCAAAGAATAGGAAAATGCTAATTCGAAGGGATATATGCACCCCTATGTTTACTGAAGCATTATTAAGAACAGCCAAATTATAGAAGAAGCCCAAATGTCCACTGATAGATGACTGGATAAAGAAGATGTGGGGTGTGTGTGTATGTGTAATAGAATATTATTCAGCTATAAAAAAGAATGATCATAACATGGGGCGGGGGGCAGAGAGAGGCAAACCAAGAGGAAGACTCATAACTATAGAGAACTGATGGTTACCAGAGGGGAGGAGTGTGGGAGGAGTGGTTAAATAGGTGGTGGGGTTAAGGTGGGCACTTGTTGTGATGAGCACCAGGTGTTTCATGTGTCAGATCACTAAACTGTACACCTGAAACTAATATTACACTGTGTGTTAACTAACTGCAATTTAAATAAAAACTTTAAAAAACTGTAATCTTGCCATTTGTAACAACATGGAAGAGCTAGAGTATAAAGGTAAGAGAAATAAGCCAGTCAGAGAAGGAAAAATACAATTTCGCTCATATGTGGAATTTAGAAAACAAAACAAATGAACAAAGGAAAAAGAAGAGACAAAAACAAACAAAACAAACCAGACAACTATTAGTTGAGACCAAACAGATGGTTACCAGAAAAGAGGTGGGTGGGGAGATAGATGAAACAGGTGAAGGAGATTAAGATTACACTTATCTTGATGAGCACTGAGTAAAATATGGAAATGTTGAATCTGTACACCTGAAACTAATACAACACTGTATGTTGACTACACTGGAATTAAAATAAATTAAATACTAAAAATTTTAAATAGCTATGGTTTAAAAGATCAACTAGCATACAGAAGAATAAGCCTTAGAATTCTGCCAAACAGTGGGGGAGCTGCTGGAATCTTCACCCAGTGGGAGGTTCAAACAGACATGGTCTGCACTCTCCCTTCATCTTCAAAACACAGACCAGTGCACAGTCTGGGTAACCTAACCGGCCTGCCACCTGAGTGAGCCCCACCCCTAGCCCACACCAGCCCCAGCCATTCCACAGGGGCACCCAAAGGGCAATGCACACTGCGACACCCCTGGCTAGTGCTCGCTGCAGCCCCAGGCTTCACACCAAGCTGACACGGGTGCAAAGCTTCCCCAAACACTCCAGGCTCACATCCTTCAGCTTCAGAAGGTTTGCGAGGGCACCTCGGTGCAGAGCGCACTGGAACCTCTCAGTTGATGTCTTCAGATCTGGCCATCCTGCCAGGGTAACCCCTGTGCACAGTGTCCTGAGAACCCCAGGCCCATGCTTGCATTGGTTTCAGCTACCTCACCAGGGCACCCCCTGTGTGGAGTACCCTGGAACATTCATGCCCATGCCGGCCTAGGCTCTAGTCACCTGGCCTGTACCCACTGTGAACACCTTAGGATATCCCAGCTTGCACCCAATTCAGCTTCAGCTATCCTGCCAGGGCACATTTTGTGTGCAGAACCCAGGGACAAAACTACTCCTTGACCATTCTAGTTTTAGCTATCACACCAGGTCGCCTCCTGCATAAAGCACCCCAGGACCTCTTGGCCTATATTGCACCTCAGCTCCAGATGTCCATCAGGGTATCCTCTGCACAGAGAGTCCAGAAACACCCTGGTTTATATACACTTCAGCTTCTGCTATCCTACCAAGTTGCCCTCTGTGTGGAGAGCCCCGGGTCACCCCAGCTTGCACCCACTCTAGGCTCAGCTATCCTGCCAAGGTACCCTCTGCACAGAGTTCAGGGACCTCCTGGCCAACACAGTGCATCAACTCCAGCCACCCTGCCAAAAACAACCCTGCAGAAAGCTCCCTGGAACACCCTGGCTTGCACTCACTTCAGCTTTAGCTATCCTGACAGATGCTCACTATGTTGAAAGCCCACAGACCCTACATCATGTCAGCCACTGCCCCAGCCAGCCAGCAAAAGTCACTGAGCCCACACATCCACATAGGAGGCAATCAAACACAAGACCATCGCTGCACATTTAGAAGTAGCTGTTCTGCCTAAGCCATAGAACCAAACACAGAAAGTCAAGCAAAACGGGGGGACAGAAGAATGTGATCCAAGAAAAGGAAAGGAAAGGAAAGGAAAGGAAAGGAAAGGAAAGGAAAGGAAAGGAAAGGAAAGGAAAGGAAAGGAAAGGAAAGGAAGGGAAAGGAAAAAAAACCTCAGAAAAAGAACTAATTGATAAAGGAGATAAAGAATATAAAGTAATGACTGTTAAGATACTCACTGGGCTGGGGGCACCTGGGTGGCACAGTGGTTAAGTGTCTGCCTTCGGCTCAGGGCGTGATCCCGGCGTTCTGGGATCGAGCCCCACATCAGGCTCCTCCGCTGTGAGCCTGCTTCTTCCTCTCCCACTCCCCCTGCTTGTGTTCCCTCTCTCGCTGGCTGTCTCTATCTCTGTTGAATAAATAAATAAAATCTTTAAAAAAAAAAAAAAAAGATACTCACTGGGCTGGACAGAAGAATGGAACTCAGTGAGACCTTAAATAAAGAGATAGAAAATATGAAAAAGAACCTATCAAAGATGAAGAATACAGTAACTGAAATTTTAAAAAAACATACTACAGGGAATCACTAGATTAGCAGGTGCAGAAAAACATATTTCAATCTTAAAGAGACGGTAATGGAAAGCACAGGAAAAAAGAGAGAAGAATTTTAAAAATGAGAATAGGTTAAGGGATCTCTGGGACAACATCAAGTGAACAAACACTCGCATTATATGGGTCCCAGAGGAAGAAGAGAGAAAGGGATAAAAAACTTATTCGAAGAAATAATAGCTGAAAATGTCCCTAACCTAGGGAAGGAAATAGATGTCCAAGTCCAAGAAGCACACAGAATTCCAAATAAGATTAATCAAAGAAGGTCCATACCATGACATGTAATAATAAAGTTAAAGACAGAATGAGAACCTTAAAAGCAGCCAGAGAGAAAAAGTTACCTACAAGAGAAAACCTATAAGGTTATCAGTGAATTTTTCAGCAAAAACTTTGCAGCCAGAAGAAAGTGTAGTGATATACTGAAGTGATGAAAGAAAAAGCCCTACAACCAAGAGTACTCCATCAAGATTAACATCCAGATTGGAGAGGTAAAGGTTTTCCCAGATAAACAAAAGATAAAGGAGTTTATCACTACTAAACCAGCCTTACAAGAAAAGTTAAAGGGACTTCTTTAAGTGGAAAAGAAATGCCCATACTTACACATAAGAAAATTATGAATGAAAATCTGTAAAATATGACAACATATACATAAAACATGGAAGAGGGACTAAAAATGTAAAAGAAGGGGCAAAGAAAAAAAGGAAAGAGGATTTTTTTTCTGTTTTTTTTAAATTTTTTTTAGAATATGTTTGAACTTAAAAGACCATCAAATTAATAGAGACTATTTATTTAGTATGCTATATGTGAACCTCATGGTAACTATAAAACCAGAATCTACGATAGATAAATAAAAATAAAGAAAAAGAAAAAGACACAAAGAGATCAAGAGAAGGAACAAAAAAGAACTAGAAACAGAAACAAAAAGAACCAGAAAATAAATTTTTAAATGTCAATAAGTACATACTTTAACTACTTTAAACATAAATGGCCTAAATGTTCTAATCAAAAGACACAGAATGGCGAATTACATTAAAAAACCAAGACCCATCTATACACTGCCTACAAAAGACTCACCTCAGACCTAAAGATACAAACAGACTGAAAGTGAAAGGACAGAAAAATACTTACCACACAAATGGAACCGAAAAAAAAAAAAAAAAAGCCAGAGTAGCTATACCTTTATCAGACAAAATAAACTTTAAAACAAACACTGTAACAAGACATAAGGGCATTACATAATGATGGAGAGATCAACACTACAAGAAGACATAACAATTTTAAATATCAATGCACACAACACTAGAGCACCTAAATTCATAACACAAATATTAATAGACATAAAGAGTGAAAATGATGGCAATACAATAATAGTAAAGGACTTTAACATCCACTTAACATCAATGGATAGATCATCCAGGCAGAATATCAAAAAGGAAACATGTCAATGACATAGTGGACCAGATGGACATACTGATACACAGAGCATTCCATCCCCAAACAACAGAATACACATTCTTTTCAAGTGAACATAGACCATTCTCCAAAAGAAAACACATATTAGATCATAAAACAAACCTCAATAGATTTAAGAAGACTGAAATTATACCATGCGTCTTTTTTAATCACAGTGGTATGAAACTAGAAATAAATCACAAGGAAAAACTCAGAAAAAAACACAAACATGTGGAGACTAAACAATGTAATACTAAATAACAATGGGTCAATGAAGCAATCAAAGAAGAAATAAAAAAATAATGGAGACAAATGAAAATTAAAACAAAATGGTCCAAAATCTTTGGGACACAGCGAGGGCATTTCTGAGGGGAAATGTATAACAATGCAGGCCTACCTCAAGAAACAAGAAAAAGTTCAAATAATCTAACCTTATAACTAAAAGAACTACAAAAAGAAGAACAAAGCCCAAGGTGAGAAAGAAGGAAATAATAAAGATCAGAGCAGAAATAAATGACATAGAGACTAAAAAATAATAGAGAAAAATCAATAAGACCAAGAGGTGGTTCTTTGAAAAGATAAACAAAATGGATAAATTCTTAGCCAGACTTATCAAGAAAAAAGGAGAAAGGAGAAAGGGTCAGAGAGAGGAGAAATAGCAAGGGACACCACAAAAATACAAAGTATTTTAAGAGAATACTACAAAAAAGTGTATGCCAACAAACTGGACAGCCTAGAAGAAATGAATAAATTCCTAGAAACACACAATCTTCCAAAACCCACCCAACAAGAAATAAAAATATGAACAGATCAATTACAAGTCATGAAATTAAATCAATAATCAAAAAAACTACCAAAAAATAAAAGTCCAGGACCAGATGAGTTCACAGGTGAATTCTAACAAACATTTCAAAAAAAACTTAATACCAAGGCACCTGGCTGGCTCAGTCATTAGAGCATGAGACTCTGATATCAGGGTTGTAAATTCAAGCCCTATGGTGGCTGTAGAGATTACTTAAAAATAAATCTTGCTTTTCTTTTTCAAGGTTGCTTTGGCTATTTGGGGTCTTTTATGGGTTCCATACAAATATTAACATTGTTCTGGCTCTGTTAAAAATGCTGGTGGTATTTTTGATAGGGACTGCATTAAATGTGTAGATTGTTTTGGGGTCATATAGACATTTTAACAATGTTTGTTCTTCTAATCCATGAGCATGGATGGGTTTCCATTTCTTTGTGTCTTCTTCAATCTCTTTCATAATTAAGTGTTCTTTTTTTTTTTTAAGATTTTATTTATTTATTTGACAGAGAGAGAGATAGCCAGGGAGAGAGGGAACACAAGCAGGCGGAGTGGGAGAGGAAGAAGCAGGCTCCCAGGGGAGCAGGGAGCACGATGAGGGACTTGATCCCAGGACCCTGGGATCATGCCCTGAGCCGAAGGCAGACGCTTAACGAATGAGCCACCCAGGCGCCCCCATAATTAAGTGTTCTATAGCTTTCAGAGTACAGATTTTTTTTTTTTTTTTTTTACCTCTTTAAAGGTTAGGTTTATTACTAGGTATCTTACAGTTTTTGGTGCAATTGTAAATGGGATCAATTCCTTGATTTCTCTTTCTGTGCTTCATTATTGATGTATAGAAATGTCACAGATTTCTTTAGGTTGATTTTGTATCCTGAAATTTTACTGAATTTGTGTATCAGTTTTAGCAATTTTTGGTGAGGTCTTTGGGTTTTCTATATAAAGTATTATGTCATCTACAAATAGTGGAAGTTTGACTTCCTCCTTGCCAGTATGGATGCCTTTTATTTCTATTTATTGTCTGACTGCTGCAGCCAGGACTTCCAGTACTACGTTAAATAACAGTGGTCAGGGTGGACATCCCTGTCTTTTACCTGACCACAGAGGAAAAGCTTTGTTTTTCCCCACTGAAGATGATATTACCCTATGAGGTTTTCATATGTGGCCTTTATTCTATTAAGGTATGTTCCCTCTAACCCTACTTTTTTCTTTTTTTTTTTTTAAAGATTTTATTTATTTATTCGACAGAGATAGAGACAGCCAGCGAGAGAGGGAACACAAGCAGGGGGAGTGGGAGAGGAAGAAGCAGGCTCATAGCAGAGGAGCCTGATGTGGGGCTCGATCCCAGAATGCCGGGATCACGCCCTGAGCCGAAGGCAGACGCTTAACCGCTGTGCCACCCAGGCACCCTAACCCTACTTTCTTGAGGATTATTGCATCTATGTTCATCACCATCTGGTTCAGTGTGTCATTCAACGCCATTTTCTGCTTAGATGATGATCTGTGCATTGACGTAAGTGGGGTGCTAAATAAAGTCTCCTATTATTATATCATTATAATATAGAATATAATGAGTTCCTTTATGTTTGTTATTCATTGTTTTATATATTTGGGTGCTCCCATGTTGGGTGCATAAATATTTAGAATTGTTGATGTTCTTGTTGGATTGACCCCTTTATTACGATATAGTGCCCTTCTTCATCTCTTATTACAGTCTTTGGTTTAAAGTCTAGTTTGTCCTGGGGGCGCCTGGGTGGCACAGCGGTTAAGCGTCTGCCTTCGGCTCAGGGCGTGATCCCGGCGTTATGGGATCGAGCCCCACATCAGGCTCTTCCGCTATGAGCCTGCTTCTTCCTCTCCCACTCCCCCTGCTTGTGTTCCTTCTCTCGCTGGCTGTCTCTATCTCTGTCAAATAAATAAATAAAATCTTAAAAAATAAATAAATAAAGTCTAGTTTGTCCAAAAAAATAAATAAAATTTTTTAAAAGTGTAGTTTGTCCATCTGCTACTCCAGCTCTAAGTCCATTTGCATGATAAACGTTTCTCCATCCTCTCACTTTCACTCTGCAGGTGTCTTTAGGTCTAAAATGAGTCTCTTGTAGGCAGCATATAGATGGGTCTTGTGGGGGTTTTTTTATCCATTCTGACATCCTGTGTCTTTTGATTGGAGTATTTAGTCCATTTACATTCAGAGCAATTGACAGATATGTATATAGTGCCATTTTATTACTTGTTTTGTCATTGTTTTTGGACATTTTCTCTGCTCCTTTCTTGTCTTTACCACTTTTGGTCTCTCCTTTCCACTCAAAGAGTCCCCTTTAGTATTTCTTGCAGGGTTGGTTTAGTGGTCATTAACTCCTTTAGCTTTTGTTTGTCTGGGAAACTCTCTCTCTCCTTCTGTTCTGAATGATAGCATTGCTGGATATAGTAATCCTGGCTGCAGATGTTTCTGATTCAGTAGTTTAAATATATCATGCCACTCCCATCTGGTTTGCCAAGTCTCTGTTGAGAGATCTGCAGCTAGACTTACAGGTCTTCTCTTATATGTTAGGGACTTCTTTTGTCTTGCTGCTTTTAAGATTTTTCTCTTTATTGCTGTATTTTGCAAATTTAATTACAACATGGCTTGATGTTGGCCTTTTATTGATTTTGATGGGAGTTCTCTGTACCTCCTGGATCTGGATATCTGTTTCCTTCCCCAGTTAGGTAAGTTTTCAGCTGTTATTTTCCTCAAATAAATTTTATGCCCCCTTTTCCTGTCTTCTAGGATTCCTATAATGTGAATGTTATCACATTTGATGGAGTCACTGAGTTCCCTAGGTCTATTCTCGCGTTCCATAATTCTTCTTTCTCTCTTTTGTTCAACTTCATTAGTATCCATTATTTTATCTTCTATATCACTTACTCGTTCCTCTACTTCTTCCAGCCTTGTGTTCATCACATCAAATCTGTTTCAAATCTCAGATGCAATCATACAATATGCAGGCTTTTGTGACTGGTTTCTTTTACTTGGGTAATGTTTTCAAGGTTCATTCATGTTATAATAATATTCCATTGTATAGATAAACCACATTTTATTTGTTCATTCATCAGTTATTGGGCACATTTGTTTTGTTTCTACTTTTTGGCTACTATAAATAACACTGTTATGAACATTTATGTATTAGAATGTGGATATATGTTTTTATCCCTCTTGGGTATATAATTTAGAGTGGGATTGCTGGGGTCATATGGTAAATCTATGTTTAGCTTTTTGAGGAACTGCCAAACTATCTTTCAAAGCAGCTATACCATTTTACATTCTCTTCCACAATAGGTGAGAGTTCCAATCACTCCACACCCTCATGAACACTTATTTTCCATCTTTTTTTTTAATGTTTTTATTTTTTTTTTAAGATTTTATTTATTTATTCAACAGAGAGAGAGACAGCCAGCGAGAGAGGGAACACAGGCAGGGGGAGTGGGAGAGGAAGAAGCAGGCTCCTAGTGGAGGAGCCTGATGTGGGGCTCGATCCCATAACACCAGGATCACGCCCTGAGCCGAAGGCAGACGCTCAACCGCTGTGCCACCCAGGCACCCCTTCCATCTTCTTTATTATAGCCAGCCTGGTAGGTCTATAATATTGAGGTTTCTTTCTTTTTTAAAAAAGATTATATGAGCGAGAGAGAGAGAGAGAGAGAGAGGGAGGGAGAGAGAGAGAATGAAGGAGAGGGGCAGAGGGAGAGAGAGAATCTCAAGCAGACTCCCCACTAAGCAGAGAGCCTGATGCAAGGCTGGATCTCATGACCCTCAGATCATGACCTGAGTTAAAATCAACACTCAGACGCTCAACCAACTGCACCACCCAGAAGCCCCTGAGGTTTCTTTTAATAACTCCTGCTTTTATAAAACATTTCAGATTTTAAATTGGTACCATTTTTCTGGAAGACAGTATGATCACATATCAAAAGGCTTAAAAATAAAAAAAAATTTAAAAAAAATTTTTAAAAAGGCTTAAAAATGCCAAAAAACTTTAATCCAGCAATTCCGGTTTTAGAAACTTATCTTAAGTAAATCATGGACATGGTATAAAGAATTACAAAGATTTACCACTGTGTTGTTTCTATAACTCAGCCTTGAGAGCTAGATAAGTTCTACTTAATTCCCCTTCTTACTTCCAGTGAACAATCCAGTGGCCTCCCTGTAACTTCTGGCTTCGTTTTGATTTCTGTTGAATACTCATTCTCCACGTACAAACTGTTCCTTTATCACCATCTGGGTTTTGACTCAAATATAAGACCTGGCTTTTCTTGATTTCCCCCAATAAAACACTGCCACTGACATCAGGCAGCTGTGTGCCAGGGAGATTCAGGGGTTAATGGGAGAAGGCTTATATTGCCAAATTACTATAATATAAATATGACATACTCCCATTCTATTAAAAATCTCAGTCATTTCTACCTAGTCATGCTTTAGCTTTCTGCCTTATAGTCTGACTGTCTCTCTCCACACTCATCCCCTTGCCTCTTCATTCTCCGCTCTTCTACCCATAATTACTATTCAATTTAAGGTAATGTAACTATGTCTTTGTCTTTTTCTTTCAATTCATTTCCCCAGAGCCACATATCCCATGAATAGAAGCTCATCAAGATGTTTTTCCCAACAAAGATAATTGACAAAAAAACTTTCCTCATCCTACTACATCCGTAACAGAAGAATACCAAAGCCTCAAGTCGCCCAACAAATATTTTTCAAGTGCCCTCCATGAGGTAAGCATAGTTCTTTGTGCTAGGGATGTAACAATGAAAAAAAAACAGATACAGTCCCATCTTCACGGAGTTTATGAACTGATGACAGAAAATTTTTCAAAAGATATGCATAACATCATGTCAAGTAGTAATGAGTGCTAGGAGGAAAAAAAAAAAACCCAGCAAAAGAATAGAGAATGGTGGAGGAATGTTATTTTAGAGAGAATATCCAGAGAACTATCTAAGGAGGTGTCATTTAAGCAGAGATCTAAAGGAATAAAGGAACAAATTATCCAAGTATCAGAAAGAAGAATGTCTCAGGTAGAGGAAACACCAAGAACAAAGGCCCTGTGGTTGGGACATGCTTGGAGAATTGGAGAACAGCTAAGAGAACAGTGGGTGGAGTGCGGAGAGTGAGGTAGACTATAAAAGTAAGGTCCCAGAGGTAGGCCGGTGCTAGATTACACAGTGCCTTATAGGCCACGTAATGATTTAGGATTTTATTCTAAGGATGGTTGGAGAGTTTTGATCGGGGTGATATTGTATCTGATTGCCATTAAAAGGAAAATAAATTATCTTGTGAGGATTATAGATGATACAGGGGCAAGAGCAGAAAAGGCAAGTCAGTTAATAAACTATGGCAGCATTATAAGAAAGATACGATGATAGCTTTGATTGTGTCCAGGAACAGGGAGATTGTTACATGATTTACAATAAATCTATATAGTGCAATATGATGCAGCCGTTATAAGCAGTGTCAACTATAAGTGGTGTAAATACATAAGGGCATAGAAAAATATCTGTATTAAATGTAGACTATTACCTGAATCATAAAGTTTATTCATCAATATACAGTATGATGGTATTTTATAAATGTATTCCATGCATTGAATATTAAACCTGGAAAAGACTTAGAGCTCACCTTGTCTACCAAAACCAGAAAAGTTACAGGTCTTAACTGAGAGCAATAACCTAGAATATGGATCTGATTTTCCATCTAATGTTATTCTATCTCACCCATGGTCTCACAATACTTATACTTCTAGTTTGACATTCAAATGAGAAATCAAAACAATCTTTTATTACTAACATATTATTTTTTAATTCCAGTGTTATTAATGTACAGTGTTACATTAGTTTCAGGTGTACAGTACAGTGATTCAACAGTTCTATACATCACTCAGTGCTCATCATGCTAAGTGTACTCTTAAGGCCCTTCACCTCTTTCACCCATTCCCCGACATACCTCTCCGCTCTGGCAACCACCAATTTGTTCTCTGTATTTAAGAGTTTTTTTGGTGTTTGTCTTTTTTGACTTGTTCATTTGTTTCCTAAATTTCACACATGAGTGAAATCATTAGGTATTTGTTTTTCTCTGGTTTATTTCACTTAGCAGTATACCCTCTGGATCCATTACTACTATTAATATGCTTAAATCTAGATTTTTTTAAAATTTAAATTCAATTAACATACACCGTATTTTTAGTTTCAGGGATACAATTTAGTGACTCATCAGTTGCATATAATACCCAGTGCTCATTACATCAAGTGCCCTCCTTAATGTCCATCACCCAATTACTCCATCCCCCCAACTATCTCCCCTCCCATAACACTCAGTTTGTTCCCTAGAGTTAAGAGTCTCTTATGGTTTGCCTCCCTTGTTATATTCATCATATTTTATTTTTCCTTCCCTTTCCCTATATTCATCTGTTTTGTTTCTTAAATTCCTCATATGAGTGAAATCATATGGAATTTGTCTTTCTCTGATGGACTTACTTCACTTAGCGTAATACCCTCTGGTACCACTCACATCATTGCAAATGGCAAGATTTCATTCTTTGTGATGGCTGAGTAATATTCCTATGTATATCTATATACCTCATCTTCCTTATCCACTCATCTGTCGATGAACATCTGGGCTCTTTCCATATTTTGGCTCTTGTGGACATTGCTGCTATAAATACTGGGGTACATGTGCCCCTTCGAATCACTATGTTTGTATTCTTTGGATAAATAACTAGTGGTACAATTGCTGGGTTGTACAGTAGTTCTATTTTTAACTTTTTGAGGAAGCTCCATACTATGCTACAGTTTGCATTCCCACCAACAGTGTAATAGGGTTCCCCTTTCTCCACATCCTCATCAACATCAGTTGTTTTTAAATCTAGATTTTTAAAATTCATCTACAGTAGACTGAAGCCCCTTTCAAATAAAAAGGGTAGAGGAGAAAGGGTAATCTCAAAGTAAGGCGCATACACGCAAACGCATACACACACACACACACACACACACACACACACACAAATATACACATACCTTTCTGTTCAAGATCCTTGTTTCCCCCAAAATAAGCCACATATAAATATATAAACACATATGTGTGTGTGTATATTTTTTTGTAGGACGCTTCACATGAATTCATTGACTATAAATAATTATACTACATGTTAGCACCCTCTTTTTTTTTGTAGAGAGAGCGAGTGAGAAGGAGGGGAGGGAGAATGGGGGAGACAGAGAGAATCTCAAGCAGTCTCCATACCCAGCACGGAGCCCAATGCAGGGATTGATCCCACAACCCCAAGATCATGACCCGAGCCAAAATCAAGAGCCAGACACTTAACCAACTGAGCCACCCAGGTGCCCCTGTTAGCACTCATTATCAAAATGCCAATGGTTTTTTGAAATTCTAACAGTACAAAGAATTTGTCAAGGAAGTAACATTCCTGGGTGGCAAAACACAATTTCTATGATGCCAGTAACCATTTCTCCTTTGAAACTTCAGGCTTCCTTGGCTAGGATTTTATTTTAGACCGAGAGGGCCAAAATGCTTCTTCTAGAAACCACACAGCCTTATCTCCTTTCTACGGTAACAGAGCATATGTAGCCCTTCACTGTCTGACGTACAGGAGAAAAAAACTGCTTTTAATTAACCATTAATTACTTGAATGCAGCCTGCATTATGTGGAAAAATGTGTTACTTTCATCTTAATTTAAAAGACAACATCAGAGGTTCAAACTGGCAAGAAGATACACTTTACAAATGCACTTATATCATTATTCTTCAGAGATTTAGAAAAGAGCTTCATTTTCCTATGGTTCTGTGGTGCTCAGAATGGTAAGAAAGGTGCAAGATAATAAAATGGGGGTTTCTCTTTGAAGCTTTTTGCAGGGCAGAAAACAAATTTTTTAATTTGAGAGGTTTTTGATTACTGTATGTAGTTAACTGAATATTAGAAAGTAAAAGTCAGGTGAAGTCTTACTGAGTGCTAATAAAGTCTATTTGAAATTTAAGGTCTTTGTGTTGTATTTGCTATAAATATATTAAAGTTATCTGAATTTGTGCACTAAATTAGATCAAATAGAAAATAGAAAAGATTTGTCACAGGCATAGAATGCATGACCAATAAAATCAAGTTCAGCTATAAGAAAGAATGTTTATAAATATGGGGGGAAGTTGCCTCAATATTTTTATAATTTTATGTGTGTTATTTTTCACATCTTAAAGCTGCCCAAGTATAGAAAACTACAGGACTTCAATAACAGTTACCAGCATGATTTGCTTTTATTACCTTTCTGTTCAAGACCCTCGTTTCCCCTTGTAGCATGTCAAATTGCCCCCAAAACCATATGATACAGCAGAGAAATGTTGTTCACACTTCACTGGCTATTGATTTACTTTATTTATTGGCACAAAATCAGCTTGAGATAAACATTTTGTCCCCCATTTCCACTATTGTAAGTGGTATACTTCATTGCAAGATAGGTAAGCCCAAATGCGCAGGGTCACAATTCGACATGGCTTTCTAATCAATGTGTGAAAAATTATCTAATGAATAATGGGTTGCACATTTCCACAAACAAATTAACCAGGGTGAGACTGAAACTAATGATTATATTTATCTAATGTAATTTCACATCTGTTACTAGTGGTAGTAATTTTTTTTTCTCTTTCATCCACGGTGTCCTCAAAATTACAACTTAGCTTTTTCAGATACAGTTATAGGACATCAGTTTAACTAGAAAATAGACAATTTTATGGAATGTTTATTTTTTCTTTGAATGCCAACAGCCCAGAAACATATGATGCCATTTTATAAAATTTGGGGATTCAGGCACTTCTTGTTCAATACCCCTGTTGTGTTTCTACATATGGCTTGCAGGCTTAATTTCATAACCTATGGTTCGAATTCCATCATTCAGTCTTCTAAAGAGCAAAATTACTCCATTTCACTACGGTAAGACCATTCTTAATTCTACCTGTCCTTATAATAATATTTATCCTGATTTAAAATGTAAAATATTTTAAAAAGTAGAAGCAGTTCCCAACTATGAAAACGTTAAGTCCCAAACATTTCATTTGGAACCTAGGCACTTAAGGCTTCCAGGCAAGCCGCAGATGCCTATTTCATCCACATGTAACTTCGTCATAGAAGCGAGCCACAAATGTTGAAACTTAGTAAAATTAAATTTAAAATTAATTTTTTATTGATCAAAATGTTCTTAAGTGTCTAAAATCTAAAATGTTAAGTGCAATTTTTTTTTCTTTTTTCTTTTTCTTTTTTTTTTACTGTAAGAATACCATGACTGCCAGTACAGTTCGGTGTCATTGTACTGATTCACTCTAAAACATCAGCAGTTATAGCCATCATTGCTTTTGCACCATCAGACCAAATGTCAACACAGCGAAAAAGGTAAATCACATCTTAGTCTTATAATAAAAATGATTTTAATCTCCCAAACCTCCTAAAAGGGAACTCTAGAGAGTGAAGGTTAGTTACTTTTGAGAATCGTTGCCCTAACCAATCTACAATTCTGTGTGTATGGAGGGAAGGCAGTGGTTGGAAGGAGAGAAAAACTCTAAAAAATCAGAAAACTGAGGAAAAGACATTTTGAATATAAATGAATGTTTAATTCATTTGGCTTTCCTTATAGCTTGACTGATTTTAGATACTTAGCTTATTCCTCTAAACTTGCTTCTGGCCCTCATCTGAGTTTGGTCTCAATGAGTAGTTTTATGAGTCAATACTAGACAAACTATGAATGAAATTTCATGGTTCTGCCTGACCCAGCAAATGTCTGTGAGGGCTGAAGCTCCTTCAATAATCTAAATTAAAAGGGAAGACTCAGGATGACCTGATCTCATATTATATTGCTCTTTATGTGTTTCGTCTACGCCAGAATATAAGCTCCTTGAGATGGGCTACTTGTTTTGTTCGCTACTTTATCCTCAGTTCCTAGAACACTACCTGGCTCAAAACAGGCACTCAACAAATATTTATTAGATCAATAAATGCAGCCCACATGGGCCTACACGAGGAAAAACTAAAAATAATATAATTCATCATTTTATAAACACATCCAAATGAGGGTTTCAATCTTTCAAATCATTACTAAGAGAGATTACAGTCATTTTCCAGTGATACTGCAGCTACTGCTGAGAGTATTGCTTGCACACCAAAGAGACAGCGGTGGGAAATGCACTACAGTTGGATTCAGAAAGACTTTAGCTAGAAAGTCTGGTTCTAGAAATTACCACTGATAAGAAACTGGGCAATGACTTAACCTCTCTGAGATAACCTTCTTAATCGTAAAGCAGAGAGAGAAATAACTATCTCACAGAGACACCGTGAGAACGAAATTAAATGGAACTACAATGTTTAGGTATCTAGATCAGTGCCTAGCAAATAGGAAATGACAAGTACATGTTAAGTGCTAGAGTGTAGCCATGTGGTATCAGACTACCATACACCTACCCCTCCTTCCTTTCCTAACTTTATCCCAAGCTGCCTCTGCAGAATGCCCCGCCCCAGTTCTCAGCCCATGGATGGAGCTTCACACCTAGATTTACTGGCCGTGGCTTAAACAATCAGTGCATCATTTCTCTGAGCATAGTCCCTTGTATAAGATGACTATGTATTTCTGTCAAAGCCAATGAGACTCAAATTCCTGCTAGGAATCCTGGGAAGAAGAGCCTTTCTCTTTCCCACTGGACTTGAACCTGGAAAGATGCAGACAGGAGCTGCATTAGCTATTACCCAGAACCACAGGGAAGAAGCCGCTTAAGAATGTAATGGGTTCATTCTGACACTGCAGTGTTAGAGCTGAGAGATACACAAGAAGAACCAGGTTTTGTGAACAACGCTTGAGCTCCAATCAAGTAACTCCTGAAGCCAACCCAGTCTCTGGAATTATGTTAGTCAATGAATTTCCTTTTTCCTATGTTAGTTTGGGTTGCATTTCCTGGCCTCAACAGTAGGAAGTGTCCAGTCTGATGTAATTATTTTTTCTTTTCCATAAGGCCCAACCTAGATTTGCACAACTATGGTTCAACACTAATGCTGCTGATGAGGGCTGAAGCATAATGTCAATGCCTGTCCTTAGGACTTCAGAATTCTTATGGTCTTAAGTAAGCCATAAGTTCAGGTTCTCAAAACATTTGGTTAATATTTAGATCAGGCATTCCTGAAAAAGAAATCATATAGTAATTTCAAACCTAGTATCTCTAGACATTTATGGATGTGTAAATGCAGTAATGAGCAACCTCAAACTATTACTAGTATTTCTAAAAAGAGTAAAGCAAGTTACATATGTTCCCTCAATGAGGTTAACTAAAACATAAATATATTAGCTGCTGGTAGAAATTGTATCTACTCTATGCAGTTAACAGTGGTTATCTCTTGCTAATCAGAAGCTCAGATTCCTGTCAGATACATAGCTAGCTAGACAGCTAGACAGATATCCTTGACTGATTTTCCAAATGAGAAAATTATTTATTTAATAAATACTATATGGTAGTGAAAACCTTCCAAAACACAGGGTCCCATCACAGGAGGGGAGGTGAAGGATTAAAAAAAAAAAAAAAGGCTATGGCACTTGGTGATGAAAAGAACAAAAAGTAATAATGTAACACTACAGCAACCTTTTTCTAGATGTTTATCTCCCAAGGCAATGGAATAAAAGCAAAAATAAACTACTGGGACTACATCAAAGAAAAAAGAAAAAGCTTCTGCACAGCAAAGGAAACACTGAACAAAACTAAAAGACAACCTACTGAATGGGAGAAGATATCTGCAAATGACATATCTGATAAAGGGTTAGTATCCAAAATATATAAAGGACTTACACAACTCGGCACCAAAAAACCCCAAATAATCTCACTAAAAAACTGGCAGAAGACAAGAACAGACATTTCTCTCATCATTAGGGAAATGCAAACCAAAACCACAATGCACTATCACAACAGTCAGAATGGTTAAAATCAAAAACACAAGAAACAACAAGTGTTGGCAAGGATGTGGAGAAAAAGGAACCCTAGTTCACTGTGGTAAGAATGCAAACTGGCCCAACCACTGTGGAAAACAGTATGGAAATACCTCAAAAAGTTAAGAACAGAGCTACCCTACCATCCAATAATCGCACTATTGGGTATTTACCCCAAAAAAAGAAAAAAACAAAATAAAAATTTGAAGGGATATATGCATCCCTAACATTATTTACAATAGCCAAATTATGGAAGCAGCCCAAATGTCCATTAATAAATGAATGGATAAAGAACATGCAGGAATAAGGCGCCTGGGTGGCTCAGTCGTTAAGCATCTGCCTTCGGCTCAGGGCGTGATCCTAGAGTTCTGGGATCGAGCCCCACATCAGGCTCCTCCTCTGGGAGCCTGCTTCTTCCTCTCCCACTCCTCCTGCTTGTGTTCCCTCTCTCGCTGGCTGTCTCTATCTCTGTCAAATAAATAAATAAAATCTTTAAAAAAAAAAAAAAAGAACATGTGGGAATATATAGATATTTCCACTGATAATATCACACACACACACACACACACACACACACACACACACACAATGGATTATTCACCCATAAAACAAATGAAAACTTCCCATTTGCAACAACATGGATGGAGCTAGAGAGTATAATGCTAAGCAAAATAAGTCAGAGAAAGACAAATACCATATGATTTCATTCAAATGCAGAATTTAAGAAACAAAATAAATGAATGTAAGAAAAAGAGAGAGAGAGAAACTAAGAAACAAACTCTTAACTGTAGAGAACAGACTGATGGTAACCAGAGGGGAGAATGGGAGAATGGGTGAAACAGGTGATGAAGATTCAAGAGTGCACTTATCACGATGAGCACTGAGTAATGTATAGAATTGTTGACTCACTCTATTATACACCTGAAACTAATACAACACTGTATATTAACTATAATGGAATTAAAATTAAAAACTTAAAAACTTTTTAAAACCACTAATATAAGATAATGTAAGCAGCTGATGATCTTTCTTTACAGCAATTTGGAGAGAGGGGACGGAGAAGGCATAATACAAAGTATACAGTGGTTTTAAGAACACTACGCTTCAAGGACAAAATATATTAACATCATAACCTGGCAGCATTTGGGGATAAATCTGGCTTACTCAACAAATAACTATCAAGGAACTACAAGGGCACTGGAGAGTGAAACCCAATATAGAAAAGAGGAATCAAAATTTAAAAACAAAATGAAACAGATTAAAAATTTCAAAAGAAAAAAAAAGAGAAAGACAAGCTCCTCAAGGAACTCAGAGTCTAATGTTTATGCTCACTTACTGCTCCGTAACACTCTTTCATGGATTGTCTCATGGCGGTCTTCTTCCTAATGCCTCCAAGTATAACTCAAATGCTATCTTCATAGCCTAATCCAAAAAAAATTTTAAGAATCCTTTGCCAGAGTGCACTACTGAACTTTCATAGGGTAACCTGGGCTTGACCATGAATGAACCAAAAGCACTGATCTATGTACTCAAACTGGACCAATATACTCAAATCACTCTTGACAATAACACTAAAAATAATGGCCCTCGGTACAGCCATACAAATGGAATACTACCTGCAATAGAAAGAGAACACTGATACATGCCACAATATGGCTCAATCTCAAAACCTTTACATTAAGTGAAAGAATGCAAATGCAAAGGCCATATACTACATGATTCCATTTATTTGTTATTCTGAAAAAGACAAAACCTGTTAGGGTAAAGAACCATCCACTGATTGAGAGTAGGGGAAGGGGAATGACTACAGATGGCCTTTGAGGGAACTTTGGAGGTGATGTAAATATTCTATATTTTGATAGTGGTGTGAGTTACATGACTGTATATGTTTGTCAAAACTCGGACCTGTACATCTAAACAGGTGAATTTTACTACATAAATTTTCTGCTAGCTCTATATCTAACTAGCACTGATAAAAGGGGGTGACTTAGTGTGTGACTAGTCACCATCCAAGGCAAGAATAAATTCAAGAAGGACAGAGTCAGGAAAGGGGTTCAAGCAAAACTTAAAACACTGGAGAGTTCTGGAAGTTCATAAGGCCGGCTAGAGGAAATGTTCCCTTTGAAACCAAAAGAATTCAACCTGAAGGACAAAATGAAGGCGAGGAACCAGTAAAAGAGTAGGACGGTATTACTGACAACTTTTTTAAATTATCAGAAGGAAAATTTTAGGGTAAAAACTTGATCCTTCATTGAATTTTAATTTTGCCAAGACATATCACCTGAGATGAATCTTAAACTAAAGAGGGTCTGAGAGTTGGAAATCATTTTATTTTCCGACTGCTAGAAATCAGTCAATTGCCAATTTCTGGGGAGGGGAGGAATAATGCTATAGTATTTTACTGAAATCACATCAGAAAGAATTGCAAGGATGTCAATAAAGCAGAGGAACCGAGCATAATTTTCAACAATGAAACAGTTTAGGAGGGTGGGGGGAAAATAGCCTTAAGACACATCCTATAAAGCCTTTAATACAATGTATCTAAGGGTTTGGCACTTAAGGGCTCAGGAGGTAAAGTGTCTGCTGCTCCAATAAGAAGATACTTCTCTGCTACCCACATCTCAAGTTCACTGCCCAATTGTTCATCTCTCCTCTAATGTCTCCTTTAAAGACTCAAAGTGGAAATAAAATAAAAAATAACTCCTCTTTTGCCTCTTTTCCTAACCATAATACTCAAAGCTAAATCATTAAAAATCATCCTCAGTCATGGGAAGACCAGAATTCTCATAAATTGTTGTTGGAACAGAAAGTTGTTAAACTCTTGTGGGGGACAATTTGGCACTATGTATAAAACTGAAGGTGCAAAACCCTTTGACACAGCAATTCTACTTCCAGGAATTACCCCAACGAAATATTCAGACACATGAAATGATAAGTGTTCAAGATTATTCACTACAGTGTTAATTGTAATAAGAAAACACCAAAAGAATCTAAATGTCCGTTGATAGGGGATTTAAATAACTTATATCCATGCAATGAAACACTATGAAGAAAAGAATAAGAAAGCCCTTTACATACTGATGTAGAAAGCTCTTCAAAATATATGAAAAAAGCACTGCATAGAACAGTGAAACAAAATGTTACCTTTTGTTCACAAAAGCAGGTGGGAATATAGAACCACATTCGTTTACCGTGCACTTTAAAAATCTCCATATACAGGAAACTAATGACTACCTATTAAGGAGAACTCTGATGTATGGGGGCGGAAGTAGGTGGGAGGAAGGCTTTTTACTATAGACCCTTTTATGTTTTAATTCTTACGCATCTGCATATAATACGTGCTGAAAAATCTAGCCTCTCCAACTGGATGAGCCAACTTTCATTTCCTAGATGAGCCACCAAAGATATGTTGACTAGAACCAGCCCTAACTAAAATGATGGAGACTGTCCTTGGGACCCTCACCGTACCTTTTTGCTTTCCCTATGGTTATCCTTACCATTGTCTATCCTCAAAGCCTTCATCTCTGACCCTTTCTTCCTACTCTACATGCCCAATGACCCTCACTGTTAACTTTCTCTACCACACTTTCTCTCCACATCGTCCAAGCCAAAGATCACATACATTTTTCATCTAATAGTAATGGATATTTGTTGTTGGTTTTTCACTTCCCTGGGACTGGGAACATGCTGGGATGAGAGTTGTCCAGAATCAAATGCTTTTTCCTATTTGGGGGAACCTATTTTGTGTATAGTCTTGTGAGATGTTCTGTTCTGAGGGGCCAAAGGGGACAGATCCTTCCTTTCTCTACTCTCTAAAAGGCAGAGCTGCTTAGAACTCCGAAGCTTAGAAGAATGACCCAAAGTCAAAGGTGCAATTAGGATTGATTTATGGAGGAATGTAGTAAGGATGGCAGTATTCAGAGATGAAAGCACCTAGTTGATCAGACTCGTACAGCTGCCTACGCTCTGGGGTCCTTCTGGTTCTTGCCCACATTCTAAGCCTGCTCCTCTGGCTTCCTATCATTTCTGTGATCTTCCATTGTCCTTACAATACACCCTTTTTGCTTACAACAGCAGCACAGTTCTCTTTTCTTGTCATTAAAACCTGGACTGATACACTTTCAAAAAAAATCTGAGTACCAATTATGACCAGGGGAGGATACGAAAGTATAAAATTCAAATACAATCACTGTTCTCAAGGAGATCATAATCTAGTTTTAGAGACACAGACAACTAAAAAATACATGTTAAGAAATGGTATGGTCAGAGGACAAGGAAAGAAGTCAATGATTTGGAGTAGTGAGAGAAAACTAGAAGATACGGCTCTCCCAGGCAAAATTTACCATTCCTACCCTCCCAAGCAGAATTCATCACTCTTTACAACTACCTTTTTAAATTTATTTTTTTAAGATTTTATTTATTCATTTGAGACAGAGAGAGAAACAGGGAGTGCAGAGGGAGAGGGAGAGGGAGAAGCAGACTCCCTGATGAGCAGGGAGCCCCACTCGAGGCTCGATCCTAGGACCCTGGGATCATGACCTGAGCCGAAGGCAGATGCTTAACCGACTAAGCCACCCAGGCATCTCTTAAATTTACTATTAAAATTAGCCTGTTACATACCAGTCTCTCCCACAGTCTCCCACACTCTTGGGACAAAGATTTTATGAGCCCAATGACTGCCAGAAAAAGTCACTTACCTATTAATACCACACACAAAGCCAGAAACAGGTCATAAGTGTGACATGAGTCCATTTTCAAAGCATTTGGTTAAGGGTAAGAGAGAAGAAGAGGAGCAAAAAGGTAAGAAAATGGATAAAGGTTTCCCATAGAGGAGTAGTAAGAAATAACAGGGGGAAAATCGAGTGCTAATGCTAACATTATTCAGGGCATTGAAGACCATGCTAAATATCAAGAAGCACAGCAAACTCAAAACGGCTACAGGGACAAGCAGGAAGTACAAATGAATGAAGTGAGCTAACTAAAAGCAAAAGAAAGTCATGTAGGTTGGGGTGAAGCCATGCCGTATCTAAGAGCATTCAAGCTGGGGCACCTGCGTGGCACAGTCCCTTAAGCGTCCAACTCGGATCATGATCTCAAGGTCGTGAGATGGAGCCCTGAGGGGGCTCTGCGCTCAGCACGGAATCTGCTTAAGACCCTCTCTCCCTTCATAGGAGAAGGAAGGGAAGAATGAAGGGGGGCTGAAGAGAAGGGGGAATGAACCACGAGAGACTATGGACTCTGGGAAACAAACTGAGGGCTTCAGAGAGGAGGGGGTGGGGGATTGGGATAGGCTGGTGATGGGTAGTAAGGAGGGCACGTATTGCACGGAGCACTGGGTGTTATACGCAAATAATGAATCATGGAACACTACATCGAAAACTAAGGATGTACTGTATGGTGACTAACATAACATAATAAAAAATTTTTTAAAAAAAGACCCTCTCCCCCTCTGCCCCTCCCCTGCGCACACATGTATGTGTGTACGTGCACTCATTCTCTCTCTCAAATAAATAAATATACCTTTAAATAAAAAAAAATAAAAGCATTCAAATTTAAGAAAAAATACTTTGCTGGTCACACAATGTAAGTTCATAGGCCACAGACATCTGCTAGGCTATGAGAAAGACTTTGAGCAAAACAGGAAGATGATCAGAAAGATACATAAAAGGAAAAACCAAGCCATAGTACACATGGAAAGAAAACCAAAAAGCTCAAAAAGCAAGAAGAAATAAGGCTGTGGATTAGGAGTAGAGCAATATCCACCAAGGGATGGATGTTTTATAAAGTTAATAATGAACTAAACAATGAAGGTAAGGCTGTGACCACTCAACCCCACTGATTACAGCATCCCTAAAAGTGAGAAAAGGGGAGTGTGATAAATGCTACAAAGAAAGTTTCCACAGGACTTTATTTATTAGATATGAGACAAAAGAAAAGAGGAGAATAGGAATTAAAGATTATTTTGTCCATCTACCCCCTGGTAGCTGGGGCAATGACGATGACACTGACAGATGTAAGGAGACCAGAAGGTGAAACCAGTTCTCAAGGGCGATAAGAGAAGCGCCTACGGTGCGGGGATAGAACACCGGACCGCGTGGGTACCCTAACAGCTGCACCACCGCTCAGCTCCGAAATGCTGAGGAAGCACAACTCTGTGGCCTCATGTCCTTTTCTTGGAAATGAGATTAAACTAGATGCTCTGTGTGACTCTCCCCGATCTGATGTCCCAAGACAAGTTTGGTTTAAATGTGTTTAAAGTGTCACAGGATACTGGGGGCGCGGGGGAGAGCATTTGCCCTATAGTTTGACAAAAATTTCTTTAATAATATACACACATAGAAAGAACATATAGAAAAATAACAATGGTTGATTTTTAAGTGGCATATAAATGCGTTTTAAAATACTTTTTGTTCTAACTAAAAAAATAAAAATAAAAAAATAAATGGGGGAGGGGGGGCATCCGGCTGGCTCAGTCGGTGGAGTACGCAACACTTGATTTTAGGGTGGTGAGTTCAACTCCCAGGTTGGGTGTAGAGCTTACTAAAAAATAAACAAACAAGTAAATACATAAAAATAAACACTTTCTGTTGGTTTTGTATATATTTTAAGTTTTCAAATAACTGCCTATATCTACATTCTCCAATTCCACTCCTTTCATTTTCACTTAAATGCATACCCAGTTAGGGTATGGAACGTAGGGTATGCCCGTATGGAACTTTAAGAAACTGCTTTTAAAGAAAACTGTGGTAAAATTCACATAACAAATTTACCATCTTAACCTTTTTTAAGTGTGCAATTTCTGTGGTTACGAGTGCATTCACATTCTTGTACAACCATCACCACTGTCCACCCACAGAACTCTTTTCGTCTTGGAAAACTGAAAGACAATACCCAGTGAACAATAACTCCCATTCTCCCCAAAGCCCCGGCAACCACCCTTCTACTTTCTGGCTCTACAAAACTGACTACTTTAGGCACCTCCTATAAGGGAAATCATACAGTACTCATTCTTTTGTGACCGGCTTGTTTCACTTAACATAATGTCTTTAAGGTTCATCCAGGTTGTAGCACATGTCAGAGTTTCCTTCCTTTTTAAAGCATTTTGTTTATCCACTAAGTCATCTGTGGACATTTAAACGGCTTCCACATCTTGGCTATTCCTACTAACGCTGCTATGAACGTGGGTGTACAAATACCTCTTCAAGTCCCTGTTTTCAATTCCTTTGGGTATAAATTCAGAAGTGGAATTGCTGGATCATACAGTAATACTATTTTCTATTTTTTGATTAGCCACCGTACTGTCTACCAAAACAACTGTAACATTTTACTTTACCACCAATAGTGCACAAGTGTCCCAATCTTTCCGCATCCTTGCCAACACTTGCTATTTTCTGTTTTGTTATGGTTTTTGATGATATGGGTATGAGCTGATTATAATTTGCATTTCCCTAATGATTAGTGTTCTCTATTGTTTTAATCAAAAGAACACATGAGCCAACAGAAAGAGCTCCAAATGGCCAAAGATAGGATACTTTTAGCATCGAAAAATATACAAATATAACTGATAAAAGTACACCAAATATATAAACCAGAGCTCATAACAATACTTAAAAAAAAAAAACCTCTTCATTAAACACTACTGGAAGTAACTAGGGCACACATTACTTATTCTGAAAATTGGCAGTTAAAATGGAAAAAACTAAGCATTTATCCTGCCTTTTGTGTACAAGATGTATTTTAGGTTAATCAAATAGCTCTAGTTGGTGAAGGAAAGTTCTTTACTTAAGAATTCTAGCTAATGAATGTGGAAGGAATGACAGAATGAGAAAATCACCACTTTGCAAGCCCTAGTGAAACAAATGCTTCGCACAATATTCATAAATGTATGAAACCATTAACTAAAATCATGATAGGAAACTATACAATGGAGATCAGGCTGTCACAACTTGAACCCTGTGGCCAATCACAGCATCACGGAAATTAAGACAAGCAAACACTGTGTGCCTCCTGATATGACCCAATATGAAGCAGACAGCACAACCTATGAAATAGTCATGCCTGAAAATGTTGGACCTAAATCTGACTAAACCTCCACAGCCGCACTAAGATGATAACCACTAGCCACACGTAGCTAGCTACTTGAATTTAAAAAGTAAAATTAAAAACTAAAAATTTAGTCTCTTAATCACAAGTACTCAAAAGCCACACGGAACCATTAGACAGCGCATATACAGAACAACAGCACGGATACAGAACGTCTCCATCGCTTGTAGAAGTTCTACTGCGTAATGGTGCTCTGGAGCTAGACTCTGTTTACGAGAAATATGGAAGAACAAGAGGAATAAAGGAACAAAGAAGGCGACTCCAGAAGGAAGCAAGCAGACAAGGCAGGGCATTCTACGCAACAGTAAGTGGATGGCAGAGGGAAAAAGGAAGGGAGGAGGACACTACCACAGATTTTAAAAGACTTAAGATATGAAATGTCCAGAAAAGGAAAATTTATACAAAAAGAAAGCAGATCAGTGGTTCCCAGGGGCCAGAGGTGGGAGCAAGGATTGCCTGCAAATGGGCTTGAAGAAATTCTGGGGAGTGTGGAAATGCTATAAAACGGGATGATGATGATGATGATGATTACCCAACTCTTGAAGTTTACTAAATATTACCGAATTGTTCTTAAAAAGTTTTAAGAGACAGATCTAGAGTACGGACCTTGTTTGGACCTGATTCTAGCTAACTCTAAAAAGACATTTTGAAACAGTCAAAGAAATTTGGTAATGGGCTAAATGATACCAACAACAACAAAAATTTAATTGTTGGTGGATATGAAGAGAATATTTACTCATACTTTTAAAGATGCATATTGAAATATGTACAATGTCTGAGATGTGCTTTAATAGACTAAAATAGAGAAAAAAGATGGAAAAAAGAATAATGCAAATAGAATCAAAATCTTAAAAATTATTAGATATGGATAATTTATACATGAGAGTTCATTGTACTATTTCTCTATATTTACATATGTTTGGAATTTTTTATAATCTTAAAAATTAATGGCTACAATAATACCCTCTCACAGTCACTGTTACAAACCAAGTCTATGATAAGTTTGTGATTTCCCAAATATTGCCAACAACAAAGATACCAGGTTATCATTTTTAAGTAAGTTTCCATTTTTAGAATTATTTTAAGTCCCCATAGACACACTCATTGGTTACCTTTTAGTCACCATTTGAAACTTCAAAAATTTGTATAAGCCCACTGTATTTGTTTGGGGCTTTGAAGGGGGAGGGTATCAGGAGGAAGTAAATGTATACATATTTTCCCCCTACTAGCTCATTTGAATCGCTCTCATTATATACTTGACACTGCCTACATCATGAAAGAAATCCATCAGCATTCTCAGTAACCAGCCTGTGATAAACACGTCTGGCACCAGTGCAATGTGTTCAAGTCTTTTCAACAGCTTTTCCTTTGTGCACATCTGCAGGCTTTCTATGCACATCTGCATACAGAATTCACAACCCTGATCTGTATTATAATTAATGTAACAGCACATCTGACCAGGTCCACAGCGTTCTGATGTATAACCATTTTTGAGATCTGCAGGGAACTGAGGATGCTCTGGGGACAAAGTATGGCTAATTTCAGATCAGGCACCAGACAAGCTCTAAGTGGTAAGACAGTTGTTTTCCTGAAACAGCGATGCCATAGCTGGAGGAGAAGCTTAATGTGTATGTGTGTGTGTGTGTGAACACATGCATCTGTCTCAAATCATAGCTGCTCTCCTCACCACATCTCTCACATACCCACTCTAAATGGCCAACGTACAGCCCCAAATTTACCTACAGATCCAATCTAAAACCTTGTATAAAAATCATTCTTTGGTTACCACTGACAGATAATCACTGAAATGTAGACTGAAGTAGTGATATTTAGTAAGCACAGAAATAGCAGACCCAGACTGCACATCCCTCCCATTCCACACCCTCGGTAGTTAAAATCACCGTCCTCTTTTCCCCTTCACCTCATTTTTTAAAATTTTACTTTGAAATCTAGATTGAAATCCCATGGCTAGGTAAGTTCTTACGTACACGCACGTCTTCAAAGACCCTCAGGGGTGGAAGGGGAAGAGGGGGAGTACTCATTGTCTGCTTGTATTGTTCAATTCCCTAGCTAGAGCACAGACCAACATCCCATGGAATTCAGCAAGAAGCAGAGGAACCAGATTATCTCCCTAGTCTAGAATGCTACAAGTTAGCACTGCCCAATAAAACTTTCCATATTAACAACCAACATAGTACCCACTAATCACATGGTGTTTCTGAGCACTTAAAATGTGGCTGCTGTGACTGAGAAACTACCTTTTAATTTTATGTAACTTAAATAGCCACATGTAGCTAATGGTTACCATACCGGATGGTGTAGGTATAAGTGGCTTTGCACTGTTTTCACACAGTTCTCATTCTCTGTCTCCCTTATCTACACACACACACATGCACACATGCGTGCATGTGCACTAAGACATCAAATCTTAGTACTTGCCTGAATGATGGAGCTACGGAATCGAAACGTATTTTCAGTGAATAAATATGTGTTTATATTTAACAATATTCATAATAAACAGTTAACACTATTATCAGAAAAGGATATAAACTATATATGCTATAGTCATTAAAACTCTTCATATGAAGACATACCCCAATAAGGAATATATACAGAAACAGAATACAAAATATCTATTTTTGGGTGGCACCTGGGTGGCTCAGTTAGTTAAGTGTCCAACTCTTGATTTCAGCTCAGGTCATGATCTCAGAGTCGTGAGATCGAGCCCCGCATCAGGCTCCATACAGGGCATGGAGCCTGCTTGAGATTCTCTCTCTCCCTCTGCCCCGCTCCCCAGCCCTCTCTCTCTCTCTCTCTCTAAAAAACCACAACCAACAAAATATATATATGTATACATATATATGTCACAAATATTAAAAATTTAAGTAGGCACCATGTATGAGCATTAGAAGGGATCATAAACCAAAGAAAAACAATCAGATGGAGGAAGGAATAAAAAGTGGATCTCATTCACGTTGAGTTGCATTACTGCTTGTATATATACAAAGCTTTAGAAAAATAAAGGTTGAAGAGCATAGAACTAATCTCAGAAAACTTGAATGCTGAGATCAAATGACCGTCCTACATCAGCAGTTACCTAGAGGGCTGAGGATAAGGAGACCGAAAGGAACTCAACGCATGTGCTATGGGGGGGAAGGTGTAACTAAAATTGAGAAAACTATGACTAAGAATACGGGGAAAGAAAGCTTGGAAATAAGAGCTATGGGAGTTGATGTTACTAGTCAGTCAGTAAAAGACTTAAGACTGTCTCAAGGCTATTAGCAGAGAGGTCAGAAAGGCTCAACACTGCTTGTTAGGTGAGAGCCATTCCTGAGATTAGCCTCTATTACACTTAATTCATCTGGACAACTTCACTGAATGAAACAGCGGTTCTCAAACTTCAAAATGAGTGTTGTTTTTAATTTTTTTATTTTAATGTTTTTTTATTATATTACGTTAGTCACCATACAGTACATCCCCGGTTTCCGATGTAAGGCTCGATGATTCATTAGTTGTGTATAACACCCAGTGCACCATGCAATACGTGCCCTCCTTACTACCCATCACCAGCCTATCCCATTCCCCCACCCCCCTCCTCAAAATGAGGTTCTTAAACCTCATCCCTTAAGACTGAGAAATATTGATTTTTAAAAAAATCAACACCCAAAAAATGTCTGGGAAAGGAAAAAAAAAAAAAAAAAAGGACCCCTCCCATGCTCCTTACAGATAAAATCTGTCTTCTATTTAATAAAGATGACTAAACATGTTTTTTGTTTTGTTTTGCTTAAAGATTTTATTTCTTTGACAGAGAGAGAGAGAGAGAGCACAAGCAGGGGGAGTGGGAGGCAGAGGGAGAGGGAGAAGCAGGCCCCTTACTGAACAAGGAGTCCAACGTGGGGTGGGGCTGGATCACAGGACCGTGGGATCATGAGCTGAGCTGAAGGCAGACGCTCAACTGACTGAGCCACCCAGGCGCCCCTAAACATGTTTTTTTAAGATTTATTTATTTATTTGAGAGAGAGAGTACAAGCAGTAGGGGCAAAGGGAGAGAGAGAATCTTAAGCAGACTCCACACTGAGCTTGGAGCCTGACACGGGGCTCGATCTCACAACCCCAAGATCACAACCTGAGCCGAAACCAAGAGGCGGAGGCTCAACTAACTACACCACCCAGGCTCTCCACTGAACTGTTTTTTGATAACTTGGGAAACCCCGGCACCTCTGACCCTAGCCCCTTATCTTTTCAAAGATTTTAGGAAAGGAAAGAGAACAGGAAAGCTGTCTTTATTGTTACTTGACAGGTCTTCCCATGCGTAAAGGTTGCATACTTGTTTTCTGGGATATCAAAGAGAAGACAGAGGAAGGATGCTTTCAGTGAAATATAAGAATGTATTTGAAGAAATGAAATACCTTATCAGGTACTGAGTTTCCTGTCTCTTGAAGATATCTAAGCTGATGCTAAATAACCATCTGGTCTAGAATTTGGGTGAATGATTTGACCAGCAATAATAAAATTAGATGACCGTGACCTTCCTTCCTACCTTAATAGACCCTACCTAACATCTAGTGGAATTTTGTTTCAGTAAGTTTTTTAAAAAAATTTAAATTCGATGGCACGCCTGGGTGGCACAGCGGTTAAGCGTCTGCCTTCGGCTCAGGGCGTGATCCCGGTGTTATGGGATCGAGCCCCACGTCAGGCTCCTTCGCAGGAAGCCTGCTTCTTCCTCTCCCACTCCCCCTGCCTGTGTTCCCTTTCTCACTGTCTCTCTCTGTCAAATAAATAAAATCTTAAAAAAAAAAATTTAAATTTGAGTTAGTTAACATATACTATAGTATTAGTTTCAGGGGAAGAATTTCATAATTCATCAGTTGCATATAACACCCAGTGCTCATTATATCAAGTGCCCTCCTTAACACCCATCCCCTACCCACTTTCCCTCCAGCAACCCCCAGTTTGTTCCCTAGAGTTAAGTGTCTCTTATGGTTTGTCTCCCTCCCTTTTTCACCTTACTTTATTTTTCTTTCCCTTCCCCTATGTTCATCTGTTTTGTTTCTTAAATTCCACATATGAGTGAAATCATGAGGTATTTACCTTTCTCTGACTTATTTTGCTTAGCATAATACACTCTAGTTCTATCCATGTTGTTGCAAATGGCAAGATTCCACTTTTTCGTGGCTAATATTCCACTGTATATCTATATACATTTTCTTCATCCATTCATCAGTCGATGGACATCGGGGCTCTTTCCATAGTTTGGCTATTGTGGACATTGCTGCTATCAACATTGGGGTGCATGTGCCCCTTTGAATCACTGTGTTTGTGTTCTGTGGATAAATACCTACTAGTGCAATTGTTGGGTCATAGGGTAGCTCTATTTTCAACTTTTTGAGGAAGCTCCGTACTGTTTCCCAGAGTGACGGCGCCAGCTTGCATGCCCACCAACAGTATAAAAGAGTTCCCATTTCTGCACATCCTTGTCAAAATCTGTTGTTCCCTAAGTTGTTAATTTTAGCCATGCCAACTGGTGTATGTCATTGTGCTTTTCGTTTGCATTTCCCTGATGATGAGCGATGCTGAGCATCTTCTCACGTGTCTGTTGGCCGTCTGGATGTCTTCTTCAGAGAACTGTCTGTTCACGTCTTCTGCCCATTTCCTGACTGGATTTTTTGTTTCTTGGGTGTTGAGTTTGATAAGTTCTTTATAGATTTTGTATATTAGCCCTTTATCTGATATAACATCTAGAACTTACCACTATTAGCAAAAAAACTCTCAAATTTCATTTTAAACTATTTGATTTTACATATAATTGCTTCAGTGGTTCATGATAATTAGATGAGCAACTCACATCAAAATAATTATTTTTTACTTTTACACTGCAAATCATTTGACTCCTCTTTTGCTTTTCCAGTACCTAAAATCAAAGACAATGTTGTATTTTCACCTTATTACCACCTCAGTATCACTTATTCAACAAATATTTTTTTACCATCTAGAAGTGTCAGGTGCCATGCATTCAGGCCAGGAAATAGTTAAACCAATCATCAATACGCAGGAGACAAAGTCCCAGATGTCATTCTTCCAAAATTAAGATTTCATTGTCTCAACCTATCCCTATGCTCCAGGTCAAACTTTCCTGTATTATAGCCAATGAAGCCTCCATTTTCCCTCTCCCCCTCACCACAATTACCTGAGGGATGCATGGGCAACATGTCCAGCTGTGTGTTCTCCTCAGCCCTGACCCTAGCTCCAGGTGTCCCTGAGGCTGCAGAAATTTGGGGCCAGGAGGATGAGGACTGCCTGTCTAGAGGGAACAACAGGATTACCACAGGGAAGGAGGAAGGAAGCTCAGAGCAGTATATTATGTAATAAAAATGGACTCTGGAGATTTCAAAGCAGAGGAATAAAGATAGGGAAGAAAAGGATATGGGGGCTTTTTTGGAGAGGAGCAGTGTATGGGGAAGACTACTTTATTTTATTTTATTTTTTTTTAAGATTTTTTATTTATTTATTTATGTGACAGAGAGACAGCCAGCGAGAGAGGGAACACAAGCAGGGGGAGTGGGAGAGGAAGAAGCAGGCTCCCAGCGGAGGAGCCGGATGTGGGACTCGATCCGGGAACGCCGAGATCACGCCCTGAGCCGAAGGCAGACGCCTAAGGACTGCGCCACCCAGGCGCCCCGGGAAGACTACTTTAAAGCTAGGAGACAGATAAATGGCCCAAGTGACTGTGGAGCCCAGGGTGTCACCTGGGAGAAGACAAAACAATGTAGAAGGTGCTCTTGTAGCCTCAGAAGTTTCTAGACAATCTCTAAGGAAATCTGCGAAATCTTGGTTACTCTAGAAAAGGTGATATCTGAAGATAGGACACTGTGGCAGGGAGGAAATTACAACTGATACTTCTGTTGTTGTTTTTTTTTATTGTGAAATATGCCCAACAAACAAACGAAAATATAAACCATTTGAGGAATAATAAAGTACACCTGTGTTCTACCTTCCACACCAAGAATATTTCTCTTCACTCCTTTTTTTCCAACTTCTGGGGCATCCCTAAACAACTAAAGTAGATTTATCTGGGGAGCCAGTGTCAGGTGCGGTATAATTTCCTTAAATTGAAGAATGCCCCTGTGCTAAAACTCTACCTCCAACATCATTCTTATTTGCTTCCTAATGGTTAATTTTTTAATTAAAAGAAAGACGTTCCTTTTACACTAAACTTAAAGGGTTTGAAATGGATGAGTTAGCATATTGCTTTAAATTTATTAAGTCAAAATGTAAATAATAACAGCTAATTTCCTATTTTGAATGGGGAAAAGGATTTGAAGGAGAAGGTCCGACTAAAAATGTCAGGGGAGAGAAGAAAGCCGAAGCCTCCTAAAAAACTTCACGTGCTTCACTAGTTTCCCCCGAACTTGAACTACCTGCCTTCATCCATACATAACAAGAGGTATTAGCAAAGGTAGGCTGCCCATTCTTTTCATTCTCCCATGTGGTCATAAATACTAGCACTGCCTTAGCAACTGGATAAATACACTGCCACTGCCACATACCAGCTTCTAAGTAGTTGTCCGGTTGCCTTGCTAACTTTATACAAGGAACTAGCACTATACAAATCCAGTCAATCCAACCAAAATTTACTCAGTGCTTCCTATAGGAGAATAGGTCTAGGTTGTCTATTTTCTTTCTAATTTCTCCTTTTCAGTTGAATCCATGGACTAACCATATCTTACTGGATGATATAAAAACCCAATGGCACCAATGATTTAAGAAGAGGGATGAGGATTTCTTAGAACAGCCATGTTTTCTATGGAAAGTTAAATCCCTACATATTCCAATCTTCCTTTCCTGTTCTGGAAAACAACTCCAGTGCAGTCCCAACCCCTTGCCTGGGTCCTATTACAAGGAGGTTAGGGATGTTGTCAGTGGCCGTATCTCTTCAACAGAGCACGGATGTTATGTGCTCACCTTTTCACCCCCTTAACACAATGTTGACTTGACTCACAATCAGATCCTCTCCTCCCAAATAAAAGAACAATACCTTTAAAAGAAAGATTAGACAAAGACCTGCCCAGGCCTCTGATTAACAAGTATTTTTAAACTGACATCCCCACAATGGTCAGCCATACAGACTGACAGCATTATTAGATATAATTAGCAAAGGGAAAGAACCTCGGGTAATAGATGAGGAAACAGAAGCTCACAGCTGCTAAGAAACGACTGAAATCATAGTCCGATAATAGATGATCAAGGATTACAACTATGATTTCCAAACCATGCTGCCTATCTTCATGGTCCTCAACTACAGCAGAATAAGGGCAAGGATTATTCTTCTACAACTAAAAGGGAAAAAAACCCATCTCCTTGAGAAGCAGCAATCTCCTAATCCAGGGTATCCAAAGCAACCCCTACCAGAACCTCGAGGTCCTGCTATGGAGTTAGTATGCCTAAGGAGGAAATGCTCATTGTAACTCTTCAAATCTGAAATGTCTCATAGCTACAGCCAGTTCTCTGAGAAGCCACTAGGCTTAAAATGAAAATGAAGCTCTTAACTCTTCCAACAGGGAAATCTAAGATAGCAGGTTTCCTAGCAAGCGTGTACTCCTCCCTCTATTGTGGGAAACAATCCTGTCACTGGAGTTTCTAAGAGTGGCATATTAACTCTTCCAAGATACCAGGGCGTCATTTACTAAATTATCTTTGTGAGGACGCTATATGGTAGCCCGGCTCTTTGGAAAAGGTAATTAGTCTCCCATGGGTGACCAGTTTACTCCAAGTGAGCACTGAGCTCACCATAGAATGAGAATGGTCTCTTTTTATGGGAATGAAAATATAATTTTGCTTGTAGTCAGGAGTGATATGTTTTTCATCTTAATAATCATATAAGCCCTTTAATATATGATATTTTTAAATTGGTAACTACTCCCCTAGATATGATAACAGACAAGTAGCAAGTGTTAATAAGCTGGGAGCTGTAACACTAACATCTGACCTAAATTCAACTTAATAATCATCTATTGAGCACCTGCGATGTGCCAGAGTCAATGCTAGATATTGGGGAATTACACTGCTGCAATTTATCCACGTGGTGATACTGTGTCAACACTACAGACTACCCATCGGTGATACTATAACAAGGCTATATGGGATTATAAATGGCTATTAATGTGGGTATGGCAGATGGCCCACCATAGCCTTTTCTGGTCACTAGAGACCTAAATCTGATCAATGGTTCCAAATTTAAGATGATAATAGAGAATTTAGTAACAATAGAAATAAATACACTACACCTGATTTATTGATCTGAAAATAAAGCCCACAAGGAGAAGTCAAAGAATTCCAGTAAAGTGGTGAAGAAAATCCTAAAGGGATACATTGCTATCCTATGAGGCCCAGTTCCTTCAGGAAGCCTTGCCTAGGAGTTCTAGCCCCAGTGATATCCTACTTCTTCGAATTCCCACTGCATTTATTATACAGATCAAAGTACTTAGCACTTGATCAAACCATTAAAAACAGCCCTGTGTAGTTTTCTTTTAAAAAATGTTTTTGTCCAGGGGCGCCTGGGTGGCTCAGTCGTTAAGCGTCTGCCTTCCACTCAGGGCATGATCCCGGGGTCCTGGGATCGAGCCCCACATCAGGCTCCTCCACTGGGAGCCTGCTTCTTCCTCTCCCACTCCCCCTGCTTGTGTTCCCTCTTTCGCTGGCTGTCTCTCTCTCTTTTAAATTAAAAAAAAAAAAATCTTTAAAAAAAATGTTTTTGTCTTATCTCTCCATCTATACGTAGGATCCTCAAGAACTTAGACATTGGGGTGTCTGGGTGGCTCAGTCAGTTAAGCATCCAACTCTTGATTTCGGCCCAGGTCATGATCTCAGGATTGTGAGATGGAGCCCTACCTCAGGCTCCACACTAAGTGGGGAGTCTGCTTGGGACTCTCTCTTCCTCTCCCTCTGCACCTTCCCCCATGTTCTCTATCTAAAATAAATAAATCTTAAAAAAAAAAAAAAAAAAGAGCTTGGACATCATCTATTTCTCGGCACCCCTATCTCCACTGCCTTGACAATAAGCACAAAAAAGCAGCGGTTGACTTCTAAGTACGAAAAACATGTTAAATAAGGGAACTAAGGGTGCTTGTGACAGAGAAAGTAAGACTGCGGAGATATTTTCTACTCACTGAATGTCTACGTGCTCCCCTACACTGGACAGACCTCTTGCAATTAGAGGAAGCCATGTAACTAGTTCTTACTCATTGGACCATAAGCAGAAGTTTCCAGGCCAAAGCATTAGAGTCATTCATAGCCTTGCAGCTTTCCCTTTTCCTTCCCAAAAGATGATGGAAACCCCATAATGAGGTCGTCAAACCACAAAATAAAAACAGTTTGGATCACTGAGTCACTACAGGAAGGGGAGCTGTCCTTGAGAATCACTTCATTTACAGTGAAATTTTTGTGAGCAAGAAATTAACACGGGTTGTGTAAACCCAGAGATAGGATTATGTGGTACCATACCATAACCTAGTGTTATACTGATAGAAATATTAACAGAACGCTAAAAATAAAAACCATCTCAGTACGAAGATATGTGATGTAAAGTCGTAATGAGGCAAGACTGCTGCAGCAAGAACAGGAAGCAGACTAGGTCAATAAAATGAAGGACTCCCCGGCTGTTGGACCAATACTGGAGAACTATCTGGTGATCAACCAGTCCATCAATCTGCAAGTCCACTTGGCAGTAAATGAAAAAGAACAACTGTGGTCAGGGAATTTGAACTAGATAATTTCAAATATCCCTTCAAATGCTAAGATTTTATGACTCCATGACTAACAGCGGGTTTCTTATATGTGAAGGACAGAAAAATGAGAAACAGATTATCCTGAGTTGTGACTATTTAATATATTAAGCAACATCAAAAGATCTCCCTATAAAATCTTGCAGGGAAAGATAAGAAACATATCTGTAGCACCAAGGGATTCCAGGGTCCTCTCCCTTGTGGACAAACTAATCCCTCCCCCTTACAATGCCAACACCCCTCCGAAGTACTCTCAGAGCTGGTTCCCAGGTTTCTTGTTACATCAGCCCAGAATTCATGTCACAGGAAGACAACTCCATTGATAAAGATTCCTCACACAATAAAGAGTCTTCTCGGTGGTGTGGTAGAACCACCTTAAATTCATTTCTAGAGAGAGAGTAAAGTTCGAGAGGAAAGGTGTTTTCTAGACTCTTGAAATCATGTTTAATTTTAATGCAGCTATCATGTCCCATCAAAAATCATCTGTCCTGTTTAAATAACAGGGCTGGGTTGTTAAACCTTTAATAAAGGAAGTGATTTAGTTTCTTCCTTGAAAATATTTTAAGAATAAAAACAATATCTACATGTCACATATACAATTGTATTGCTGAAAGATCTGAAGGCCTGACTTAAAAAATGATCTCTGCCACTTATTAGGTATGTGACCTTGGGCAAGTTATTTAGTCTCTATGAGTTTCAATTTTTTCATCTGTAAAATAAGGATTATAATACCTACTTCATAAAGGTGACATGATGAATAAAAAGAGAGTGTGCTCTGTAAACTGAAAAACAGGGTTCAAATGTAAGGTACTAGAGGAGAAGTAATAACCACCATCTGAAAATATTATTTCTGAAATCACTGTTGGAGTACCAACGGCAGACTAAGCATGTGAAAATTAATAATACAAGGGCAGCAAGAAGAGAAACCATTTCAGCCTCATTGAACTCATTCAGAATTTTGCAATTATAAAATCTAGAAAGAACTTACTTTACTGTCAGTATACCTATGTTTTGTGTTTTACTATTTATTTTTTAATTTCTTAAGAATCACAAAGCATCTTTTCAGTAAGGGTTTCTAGAGTTCTTAATCTGACCTTGTTTGAGTTTATCTTAAATAGATTCAATAATGACTGTGAGCAACAGCATATAAAGCCCTGCAACATTTTGATGAACGATATAAAGAACATACACTATATACGTCATGTGCGTGAATTATCTATTCCTGGTTCTTGTGAATGACTTCAACTCAGAACTAAAAGGGATTGTGTCAGCATGAGCAACGGCAACAGGTCTATCTCAAATCCAACTTGGCTTTAAAGATGGAAACTTGGATATATGCGATATTTGATCATGTGGATAGAAGATGCAGTTTAACTGCATGAACAACTAACTGCGCCTGCTTAAAAACTGATTACAACTCTGTCGAAATCAAGACAGGGCCTCTTCGCAGCTCATGCCTAAAATTCCTTAAAAACATTTTCTAGTAAGTCTTACAAATGCACGCCTTATTTTGACAGAGCATGCAAGAGGAATAGCGAAAGGCATTGTTCTGTTTCTCTCCGTAATGACCACATGCTAAATAGGCCATGGTTCCTGTACCAAAAGCTCTGCACTGATGAGAGCAGAAAGCCAAGCAGGGGGTGCCCCCCTTTGTTGCTGCTTTCATTTTTAAAATGAATCATAATTTCTGCATTGGATCCAAGGATGGGTTTACAGCTATTAGCCATCATATTAATAATTTAGAAAATACATGCCCAATCACTTGTGTTCTTTCAATTCCCTATGAACACAGCTGCAACCCACATTAGAAGCGAGGGTGAATAGATATTTTTCAGATGAGATATTTGGGCTGAATTATTAGGGTAGCCTGTACTACCAAATTACTAATAAACATTGCTTCTGGCTCAATTTAGCCTGAACTCAGTGAACCTAGTCAATGGTGACAAATCAAAAACTCCAAAATGCCCAATGAATGAATCTAACTAATCAAGGAACCCTGTAGGAAGTAGATGCCAGGATTAAAGAGCCAGCAGTTTCACCATGCCATGCTGTTCCTTCTTCACATAAATGCCCTCAGATGAGATTACCTTTATGTCATGAAAAGGAGAAAAGGAAGGTTACATTCTTCCAACTGACAGGTTAACTACTGCCGTTACTAGAAGACACATCTTTGTGGGGTAAGTTTTTCTTTATCCTCAAAATTAAAATATAAAGTCCACAACACAAATTAAGAACATTTTCATTTTTACAGGAAGCAGTCATTGAGGACATCAAACATAAATTGCCCAATGTTAAGGATTTCCTCTGTATTCTCCATTTATATCTACCTTGATTTACCCAAATTGCTACACATCCTATTTTGTATTTAATACCCTCACATCATCTTTAGTAGTTTGAATTCCTATACCCTATTTCTTCCACCGTCAACAAAAGGTAAACTAAGCACAACATCATTATTAGGCCATCATGTTATGCCGCATATATTTAGTACCAATCTTGAGGAGAAAAATACACAAGGATAAATACGTATATTCAAATAAATCAATCACATAGTAACGTCATGATAAACTTCGACTTTTTCTAGCCAGCACGTGGTGACAGTATTCAATGCCAAACAGGCAACTCAGCAAAAAGTACAATTCATTAGAGGCAGGACATACAGCATGTTATACTTATCTACCTTGTGTTCTAATATCAGTCATCAATATTGTCTTTATTCCCTTATCGAATGTAATTATTTATTATTATAATTTTAGCAGTTTTGGGACACAATTGCTGCTGATAAAGAGTAAAAAAAATATTAAGAAGCATTATTTTGTTTTTAGGGTTTTCTTCCTCCCTCAAAATGCAGAACTCTTTCAAGCTTGTGATTAAGGTTCTCATTCTCTCATTTTTATCTTTGCGAAACTGCCAACTTTAACAATTTGGACCAGGTTGCCTTCCCTTAAGCTAATAGCATATGTGACATTAAAATATTCAGGATTCTCAATACAGAACTCTATTGCTATAGAAACAAATATTATTCTAAAGTCAGGTCAAGGGAAAAACTCTGTACGCTTTCATTATAATATTGATAAATAACCACTATATTATGAAATATAAGTATCTTTGAAAACATCTATCACTTCAGTTGATTTGTAACTTCTCATCAGTGTTCTGAGTTGGCCCATTCTTTTTTCAAATGAAAGATTTCCCTTGCCTTTGAGAAATACAGTTTTTAAAGATTCCATTTAGCATCCTTTATTGCATTCCTACATCATAAAGTTATGCTTTATAGCAGCATAAAAAAGCTGTAAAATTAGCATCCTTGTAAACAACCTTCCATGCTCACTGGTAAAGCAATCTGTAATTTGTACTGATCTCTTAAATGTGACTTGAGATGACAGTAGCTACGATTTCAATTAAAAAAAAAAAGCACCACGTTAAGACAAGAAAGAATACGATGAAATGTAAAAACAAGAAAACGTGTTTTTCATCTACAGACAGTTCAGAAATGTGGTTATTATGCTGCTAAATTCTAGAATTCTAAAATACAGAAATGTTCCATTTTTATATGAAATCCCAAATGAGCGTGTTTTTATCTCCTTTAATATCTTAACCTTATATTAAAAATACCCTTTAGAAAATGAATAATTGAAATATTCTGTGAACCCACCCACCAATTTGACCTCTAATTCCTAAGGTAACATGAAGATATAATTTTTCTTTATCATAGAAAATCATGCCTTTTTGTCCTTGCCTTCGAGGAGACTCCATTGTGCTTAGTTGAGTAACAATTACAGTAGTTCCTAAAATTCACACGTAGATCCAGTGGTACAAAACTATATTCTAGGGCAAGGCTCTTTTTAGGATTTATACTCAGTGGCAACCAAATGAGAAATCTTCCCATGGGAATGGGTGCATTCTCAATGCCTATAATGACCCTTAAATTTTGAACCACAAGATCGATTTTGATTAGTGTTCCAAAGCAAGCATGTGATATTGATTTGCCTCCAAGTTTAAAACACACCCACAGCTTTCCCTCCCAGACTACCAAAGAAACAGCAATTTTCACTACTAGTTAGGGTGGGGATGTTCCCCGAGCACGTGGCTATCTCGCACCAAGTAAGGGCCCTGAGAAAATGAGAGTCGTCAGAGGAGGCAAAACCTGAGAGGCACACACCAAAGCCAGGTCGTCCGGGGCACTCGTTTTCAGCTGTGTAGTTTCCCTCCGCTTGGGAGGTCCCGACTGCCAAGCCTAGATCCTGAGGACAAGGGGCCCCGTGGCCTCTTTGAGAAGGCCAGGAGGCCTAGGGCCTAGTAAAGGAAAGCACTACCTTCCCCCACCCCCCTCCACCCAGGCCCTTTCACATCCAGTGTGTACCTGAGGCCAGACGGGACTTTGGGTGACTCACGAAGGCAGAGCTCCCGGTCTCCACGCTTCCTTCACTATGGTCCTTCCTGTTGCCTACAGCCTTCCCATCACACGCACGCAGCCCGACCAGAGGCGCTCTCCAGTCCTCTGCCCGAGGAAAGCCAGCTTATCAACCCTCGGGCCCTGCGTTTAGTGCCTGCAGCTGCGCCCTGAAGCCCATCTCGGGCTCCCTATGCCCGGAGCAGCCCAAAGCCTCGCGAGGCCTCGAGCTCGCGTGAGGCCCTCACCCGTCGGCCTTCTCACTTCCGGCCTGCGCACTGCGTGATTTGAGGCCTGGCCTCCTCGACCAGACGCTGCGTGGGAGCGCTGCCCCGGCTGCAGTGCAACCCGGAAACTGAACCCCAGGCTGCTGGAGGGCTGATGGTCCCCAACTCTGGGATCCCATGCGGTGTTGAGCTCTCTTCCCCTCCCCCCATGAGACCCTCTCCTGAAATTCAGTCACAACAAAACCCATCATTCTCCATATCACATACTGAAAATGATTTTATTTTAACCATTTACATTTAACTTGATATAAACTTGTCCGAAAAGTCAAATAATATGCTTTATATTAGCTCAAACATTTATTAAGAAAACCAAATTCCATAAATAAGCACAGACAATAAGTTAAAACATATCACAAATTGACCAGTATGTAACAAGAATGCTTTATCTACACAAAACATCCTATTTCACATGTTTGTTCATTCTTCGAAAGCGCTTCTGTTCTCTGGGTTTGGATTTGACCAGCACATGCAGAAAGAGCTGACTGTGTTTCTCTGTACAAAGTTGCAGGGTTGTAGATGTCCGAGTGCGCCCATCGGCAGCCAGCAAGGGCCAGGGCGGTGGCCGAGGGGCACGAGGGACGACAGGACGACCACAAAACAACCTAGGGCACAGAGCAGCGAGGAGAGAGAAACGGAAAAGGAAGCAAACAAACCTCAGTCCTGAAGGATCCAGAAAAGAGATGTGGCTTTTACTTTTACAAAAGGAAAATTTTCTTACGTTTACTTTATTCTTCCTTAGAAAGACTTATCAAAATGGGTAAGATCACCTCTTCTTCATCACATGACTGCTTAATCTACTCCAGCCACCCAATCCACTGGCCTGTTCCTCCTGAGAAGCCTTCCCTTCAATAACCTCACACAGCTCTGCTTAAGAAAATAAAAGTGAGACAAAATAAAAGCGTTCTTTTGCAAGCCAGTACAGGGCTGCATGGATGTGACTGGGTGGATGGGGCAAGGGCAGGGTGGTGGAGAGGAAAGAAAAAGAGGAGTTCGGAGAAAGAATACAGGGATAAATCAAATTGTATCAGTTGGGCCCTCAGATGAGGCGGTTGTAGCAGATGCTTGTCCTCCTTTAAGACGAAAATCCCTAACATTGTGCTGTCCCTTGAACACGTCCGTGTGTGACCTAGGTGCACTGTGTTTGTGTGTGTGCGAGTGTATGTAGTGTCTGAGAGTGAGCCAGAGTGCGAGTGTGTGTTTCTGCCCACAAACCAGTCCATTGGTGTCTGATTTCAGATCCTGAGTCGACTCCCTGGTAAGTAAAATGGCGGGAAGGATGCTTTTTGCAGGGCGCGGGAGGAGGGGCGTGAGGTGCGGGTAAAGAAGGGACCGGAGGGGAGGCGGCGAGCTAGGGGGTCGTAGGCGTCGTGTTGAAGGTGTGGGTGAAAATGCCGCCAGTCGGAAGGCTGGGAGGAGGGCGCGAGCACGCTACGTGCGAGCCGGGTGGCCGGGGGTAGCCGCAAAGGGTGGGGTGAGGCGCGGCGGAAGGGGGTCAGGGAAGATTAGGCGAGACGGGAAGAGGAGCTGAGGGGGCGGGGGGAGGGGACCGGGGCGAGCGAAATCAGGCGGAGGGGAGGCCTCGCGGGCTGGGGCTTGGGGTGAGCCCGAGAGAGCGAACGAGAGAGGAGAGAACAAAACGACAAGTGGCTGAGGCCGGGTGGGGATGGGGCAGGGCGCCGGGGCAGGGGCCCGGGCAGGGAGCGGGAGCCCGGGCGCGCGCCGAAGGACCTCGGGGCGGCCCTGGGGGCGGCGCCGGGGGCGGAGCGGGCTGGGCGCGGCTGCATTAAGTGAAGCTCATGGAGACTGTGTGCTCTAGCGCCTTGCGGCGGAGGGAGGCGATGCTCGTGCCCCGCCACACGTCGCTGCTGTCCGGGGAGCTGCAGAGCTGGGGCGAGCCGGAGACGTTGCTGGGGCCGGGGAGGGAGGCGGGCACCATGCCGGGGAAGGCGGGCTGGTAAAGATGCGACTGCAGCCCCGCGCCGTTGGAGCCCGCCAGGCTGTTGGACAGGCCCATGGAGTTGGGCGGCGGCCCGGCCGCCAGGCTGCACTGGGACAGCGACTGCGCCATGGCTTGCTGCCTGCCCAGAGCCGGCGGCAGCGGTAGCTGTGACACGCCCGGCATGGCGGCCGCCGCCCAGCGGGTGTCGTTGGCGTGGAAAGAGCACAGGCTGTCGCCCATGGCGGCGGCGGCCGCGGCGGCGGCTGACGGAAACTGAGGCAGGCCTGGCGTGGGCAGCAGCGTGCCCGGCGCGCGGAACACGTTGGTGGTCTTCTTGCGCTTCTTCCACTTAGCGCGCCGGTTCTGGAACCAGACCTGGAGCGGGCGGGGCGGGAGACAGACAGAGCGCTATTAGCAAGCCGACTGGCCCGGAGGGGCGGGGGCTTGAGCCTGAGAAACCTGCGTCAGACCCTGCCCCAGGTGGAACAAGTGCCTTCGACCCAGCGCTCCCCCACGCCCCGCCACGATCGCGGTTCTCCGTCAGCTGGAGACAACTGGCGCGCCTTGCACTCAGCAAGCGCAAGCTTCCAGGGGCCCGAGCGGTAGTGCCCTGGAGCGCTTACACTCCGTGCAAACATACCACCGCGTGCAGTGTTCACCACGCCCCTGCACGCTGGCACATTCTGTGCACCGCTTAGATGCACAAGTCTGCAGGCAGGCATGTGTCAAAATTGGACCCACAGGTGTACAAATGAAGATAAACATGTGTACCCATGTGGCTTAATAGCGTGCCTTATAACACTGATGGGGTATAGAATTTTCAGAAACGCTGGAAATTTGGAAATTGATGAAAGGCTGTGGATGACATAGCCAGTTTCAAAATCGAAAGACAAAGGAAAACTCCTAACGCCACGGATGACAGAGCAGAGAGGTTAATATAGTGATCCATGTGGGGAAGCGAGCGGCACTGAGCTACGGTGTTGTTTGGGTCGCCACCGTGACTTGTGATTCGTTGCGACTGGTGCTACTGCCACAAGTCTCCCTGCCTCATTCTCAAACCCCTCTAAGGGCACCTTTTATCTGAGCTGTGCAGATATGCTGGAACCTGCTGCCAGAGACCTGAGGCCTGCCAGGCTATTTTCAGGAACTCACTGAGGACCCCAGACTACAAGACCTCCAATTCCTCAAGTCCCCCCCCTCTGTTTCATCCGTTTCATCTATGAACTGAAAGCAAATTTTCTGGATACAAATTAAAGGTCACGTTTAAAGCTCACACTGGTAATGAATCAAATTCAATTTTGCGTAGACCCAATAGCCACATATCTTTTTAAAGGAGATGTGTTTGATAAAATAGAACCAAATAAAATAAACGTTCCACTCGTTCTTTATTCACAATAACCCCGAGTTTCTGAACTTACCAGACAAATTTGCCTATTAATGTCATATTCACTACCACAGGGGAAGGAAAGTTTCTTCTGAAAGATGTCAAGTAAGCTGCCTGACCAAGGTAGCCGCCTGTCTCCCTATATTTGACTTTGATATTTAAAATAATAATAACTTGCAGCATGCCTACTTGGCAGGCTTGCAGTTTAACATCTAGCCAGAGGTTTACTGTGCGCAAATATAAGTGATGTGAGACACAGCTCAGGTACTGATTGAGTTTCCTCTTAGAATTTGGCAAATGCAATTTGACCATATTCATGACCAAAAGGTCAGTCATCCGTTAATACAAGCTAATATTTAGTGTTTATTCTGCAAGATAAAGGATCATGAGTATGGACGTACCTGACCCATTGTCGGTGAGCCAGCTATTCACAGTGGCGTGTTACACCCGTGCAAATGGAGACACTCTACGCTTAACAGTGTGAACGGCATTGCAGTCTAGAATTATCGCCGGTCTTTGGATCGGGCCTGGCCTTGCTACTGTACTCGCGCCATTGCCCACCATATTATCGTTCTCTGATTTCTACCCCGTTTGCCATGTTTCTGCCTACCCCAAGTTCCAGACTGTATAAAGATGCCAGGTCCCTTACTTGCTAAAGCCCCTTGAGTTGGTGGCAAGACGGATTAATGAGGCTGCGGGGCCCTTGCTAGTAACTGGGATCATTGCTGCCGGCCGAGAATTGAGCTGTTAGTGGCCTCGAGCTGAGAGTAGCCTGCAGGAGCCAAGGAAAGCACAGGGAGGAGACCTGTGGCCACAGGTCACTTTGCATTCCCCATCCAAGGCTGGAATGGGGAGAGGTAGACTGAATGGCCTAGACAGGGACAGTGTCTATGTCCAAACGGTCCTATCTCACACTCCACACCCAGATGTATTTTGAAATGTATCTGTAAAGACTGGTTCCTAACATCCTGCAAAGTGTCACTGAATCCCGAAATGTTTGAATGTTTGGAACGGGCAGTGGGGGAGGAGGATGGAGGACATCTGTGGGGGGAGTGGGAAGAGAAGCAGCAGAAAGAAAGAAGAGGGGGCAGGATTGCCCCATAGAATTTCAGTGGAAAACACACCGGCTAGAAAGGTTTCTGAACCTCAGGCACAGGTGGAAAAGAACATCTGTAAAGAACTAAATATTATAGGAATAATCGAAAAATCGTGCTCAATTATGTTTGAGGGTTAGTAGTCAAATGATGGCTACGAAATTTTTTATGTTTCATGGCTTACTGGGGTTGGGAAAAAAAACCTGCATGGGGTCTGAGCACCTCCGTTCCAAGCTATGATGCATATGTTTTTAAAATGTGAATGTTTCCACTTGAAAACTAGAGCATGACGGATTAAAGTGCAGGCAAAACCTAAGGGAGATTTTGAGAATGCACAGATGACGACTCCAGAAAATATATTAACCGCAGCCACGGGCCAACTTTGTACTCAGTTTGAAATGCAGCTCTTCTCAGAAAATGCTTAATACAACAGTGAGAATCTAATGGAGGTTGGAATTTAAAAATCCACTTTCATGATATCTGCTGTTACAGTAATATAGACATACTGTAAATGTATTTTAAAATATATAGCCCGTTTAATCCCCCAACTATAAATGGCTCAGAAATAGAGAAAGAGAGGGAGAAAGAGAGAATATTACTTTTTTTCCCCCTCGAAGCAAACGCTTTATGAAGATCTCATTGGAATCCAGCAAATGATTAATGTGAAGATTTGGGAGGAAATCTGGGGAGCTGTATTAAAGCCGAGATCTCAGGTTCATTTCGATCAGCCAGCCGTGAACTCTGGGCCGAATTCATTACACTTTAATAGTGCTGGGAGAGGAAGAAAATGCAATTTCTCATTCCATTAGAAAACTAGAAAATACTCTCAGCTTGTCCCCCTATTAAGATGTGGCAGGTGACAGGGCCATTCTGGGGGACACGGTCAATGGAATTACAGCACATTATTTTTGTTCGTATAAAATATTGAAAGGCAAGCCTGACTGTGCAGAAGTTATTTCACTGATTTGGTTTTTATGTAAATAAAATATTGAAAGTTAATTAATCCGTGCTAGAGACTAATGATTATGCTTATTATATTGCATTTGATCGCGTAATTTGCATGATTCTCGCATTGCTGCTTAATAAGCCATTCCAGGTTATAAATAATTCTGAAATTGGTTTCTAATAATGGCATGCTATAAAAGGAATGGTTTTATTACACTAGCCAGAAAAAGGGAGCGATATCAGACATGGAATTGGCCTCCATGTAAGTAGAGGTGCTTTAATAAATACTTAAAAGTATGATATATACCAGATATAGATAAAAATAAGCATGTTGGATCAGTTCGTGTAGAATTAAAAAGCATCTTTAAAAACATACAGTTGTAATAAATTAAATGTTTAGATCATTTTTAATCAGTGCAGTGGCCCACATACTGAAAAGAATGTGTGGCAATCTGTTAACTATAAAGAAAACTATGAAGGACTCATCATATAAGAACATAAACCAATTACTATTTAATTTGAATTTGGTCAAGGAGCAATGGTACAGTGAATTGTGAAGTAAATACATTTTCCATAAATTATTTTTGCATTACATTACATAATGTTAATCATTCTGAAATGTTAATTAAGAAGGTTATGTTGATCTGATTACTTTTTAAACTATGAAACATTATTTTTAAAAATATTGAAATTGCCATTCTATTAAATTGTTCCTATCAGCAGCCTCAAGCTATTATCTTTTGTTGAACATTATGCTAGAACAATTAAAGTACTTTGTCTTTTTCTTCTTGATTATTCTTTTGTGTACTTTTTGAAAATAACTTTCTATTACATAGTTTGTATTTTATTTCATTTACAACTTTTTCTATTAAAAGAATCACTGCCATTAACCTTTGGAAGACCTAATAAAGTTTAATAGACCTCATTTTCTTTTTTCATAAAGTCAGTTGTCCAATTATATTTTATTTGTGATTCTAAGTTCTATTTTAATTTAAACTAATCACCCCTATGTCTAGGTTAAGCAACAGCATTTTACTCTTTAAAACAAAAATTATTAATACTATTTCTCTTGAGGGACAAAAAGCAAATTTATGAATTTTGAACCTACAAAATTTTAACAAGCCAGTATTATCATTAGCAGTAATGGAAGCATTGAAATTGTGTATTTCTGTTAAGGTTTGGACTCAACTTCAGATTTAAAAAGAGGAGGTAGGTAAAATTTTTTAAAAGCATGAATAATATATATCTGCACAATGCAATTAACACTCTTTGAGTGTTTAATTTCAATGGCCCATGGTTCAGGGTTTCCAAAGTCCACTAATGAAACCACCCAGACTTATAATGAGTAAAAATGTTAATCTATATTATACCTTGATTATTTCTGTATTAATCTGACCAATTTAAGTCCCCAATGATGATATTCATTTGATGACTATTTAGAACAGAAGCATATGTTATTCTTCCAGGTTAGACTATCTTTAAAATGTCTCACAAAGACAGAAACATTCAACCCTGTCATTACAGACACTTGTCTCTTACGTCTTAGATCGGATGTAAAATAACTGAGATCTTTAAACTTAATTTGTTAAAGCACCTAGAGCTGTAGTTGACACCCAGCATGACAGAGAGAAAATACCACGTCGGAGACACGAAAGGAAGGTTTTCAGAACCCTGGATAGCTCAAGGCCAACTGCGGGCCTTGGAATTTCACCTCCAGCACTTGTCCATAAAATACCACATATATTGTTTTCATTCTTGTAAAAGGAAAAAAAAATCTGAGATTCGCTGGGCTTACACTCTTACTCCCCCATTTTCAGAAAAGTTATAGGTGTGATTTTATAAGTTATATTACTTTACAACTTGGAGGGTGGTTGGACGAGAACAAGGGGTCAGTAATGATTTCGTCTACTGCCTGTCAATCCTTCCTGCCCTAAATGTCCCTCCTTCAGATCGGATATCTATAACAGCCTTCATCCCACTCCCCAGTTTCCTTAGGGGAAAACCAGGGCTCACAGACTGCAGGGAATCTCTTCTGCCGCTTTCAGCGCACTCACTGGTAGACTGACATCAAAGTTTAAAGCCTTTGCAAACATCAAGGCTAGGGGTATTTTGCCTGAAAGCGGCGGAAGGGAGATATTCAGGAGAATAAAGCTACGCCGTGAAATCCAGGTGTGGATTTTTTTTTTAACGTGCCATTATGTCTTATTTTCTCCCTTTTCAAGTTTTCTGTATAATTGTTGCATTCCCCCATTTATCCAGACGCCTTACATAAACTCATTAGGGGGTAATGAAATACTTGTCAATAACTCGAGCTGGAGTGGAGGTGCGCGCTCAGCTTAGCCGCCAGGGAGACGCAGAGGCTGGGAGGTGCGGAGGCTGGGAGGTGCGGAGCTTCCCTTCTCAGTCAAGACGAACCAGACGACCTTACAGTCGAACAACCGCCGGCTTCGCTTTTGAGGCATTTCTGTGGGAATGTGGCTATACTGATGGGAGATGGAGGCCCTGCTTGTCCATGGAACTCACAGGCAGCCAAAGCGCAAGCCCAGGATCCCGGCAAGGAAAAGACCCCACTTCTTTTGCCCCAACCCTCCCGCCCCTCCTTGTCTGCTGCCCCCGCGCCCAAGCCCGGCGTACCTGCACTCGGGACTCCGTCAGCCCGATACGCAGCGCCAGCTCCTCGCGCATAAAGATGTCGGGGTAGTGAGTCTTCGCGAAGCTCCTCTCCAACTCGTTGAGCTGCGCGGGCGTGAAGCGCGTCCGGTGGCGCTTCTGCTTCTGCTGGCCCTGCTGCTGGCCGGCTTGGCTGGGGTTCGGGCCGCCCTGGGGCCCCGCCTGTTTGTCCGGGTCCTTTGCACTCACCGCCAGCGAGGCCGGCGTAGAGCCCACTGTAGTGATGTCCTCCCCGGGCAGCAGAGTGGCTCCCTCGACTGGGTCGGAGTTGGGCGCCAGGTCCCCCGGATGGCCCCCAGGGTCGGAGCCCCCCACGCCCAGCCTACACTTCACCGCCTCCCGGTGGCCCAGGAGCTCGGCAGCATCTTTCATACCTGAGGAGGCAAGGGGATCGCGGTCACTACTTTCCTGGCGGTGCCAGGAGGGACTGTCCTCACTGCGCGGTCCTCCTTCAGCCCCATCCTCGGCTCCCTCCGCGCCCACGTTCGCTCTACAGAGGAAACTCCCGGGATGCTCAGGTGGCTTCCCCAGAATTTGGACAGCCAGGTTGGAATACCATCTCCCGGCCCTTTCCCCTCTCTCGGCAGCTAGCTCCTGTAGTAAACAACACACGCTTTCGGATCTCCCGCAATGGAACACTCCCAGTCCCGGAAAAGAAACATGCCTCCGAGTCCCTTTCATGAACCGTACCCCTGTAGCCCCGGGAACGCGAAAGCAGATCCTTGGACCGGGTTGGAGTGGGGCGGGGGGAGAAAAGAAAGAAAGAAAATTAAACGATTCCTTGGTTGCTATCCCACCTGCGCTTAAGGCAGCTTAGCGAACTCTACCTCCGGCCCTCAGCCGATTCCCTCTCACTTTTGGAAGATGAATAATTCTCCAAGCCTTCCACCCTCTGAAATCAACCCAAATCAGCTCCGCCTCTCCCTCAAATCAGAGAAAGTGTTTGGAAAATGGAGTCACATCCATCACCAAAGATTCCCAAACCGGAAACCCAGAGCCCAGCAACCCAGACCGCATTAAGGAAACAAGTAAACTCTATAGACAGTACAGTGAATCAAACTTTAGAGAATTCAACTTTTCTTTCCGGAGAAATAAAAGGCGCGTTCCTCTCAGCCATTGGCAATGCCGAGTCCCTTGCAGGCGGGGACGCCTGTGGGGATGAATTTGGCTTTTCTCCTTTCTCAGTGAACACACTTAAAAAATCCGCCTCGACTGCAGCTGCTTCTCATTTATGCCAGATTTTTACAAATTCACCCATACTTAGTTGAGGGCTAGAGAAGGAGGTAATGGGGAGAGACGATACGTAGAGGTAAAAAGGAGAAAAAAAAAATCCCAAATCAAAGCAAACAGGAGGGGAAACGAGAGAAAGAAAAACACCTCCTAACAAATTATCTCAGGGTAGATCGCTGTTCAAAAAAAATTAATAATAATAAGGAGAGGGAGGAAGGGGGAAAAAGGAAAAACAAAAAGTAACAACATTTCCCTAGTCCTTTTTTGGATCTACATATTCCATAGATTTTTTTTTAAAAAGACGATGTTAAATCAAATTAAACTTTAATGCAGCACAATTACTTTTAAAGAAATTAGTCCATTTAGGGCGCATTAAGGTAAAATAAGGAACAAATTGACAATTTCCTGCCCCGGCTTCTCCTGGCTGCCCGGGCGAGAGGCGCGCACTCACCTAGCCTGGCGTCCAGGAGGTCGGCGTGAGACAGCATCGCGCACCGCTCCAGGGCGAAAGCTGTTCCCCCCCAAATTTTAGCGGCTTTAAGTTATTTAAAATAGATATAAGCTATAAGCTATACGATATAGATATATATAGATCACCTAAATGAAAGAAAATTCGGTTTGTGGTTAAAAAGGGGGCTTCTTGCATTATAATGTCCTTTAGAGAGACGGGGAGGTGCTTAACAGTTGAATGAACCCGTGAGCAGCTCGGCAAGGGGACCAATCAGGAGGGCAGCCTGCAAATGTCAGCGCCGGGAGAGTCCCCCACTCCGCCCGCCCGCCCGCGCCCGCCCGGAGGAGGCGGTGGCGGCAGCCCTGGCAGCTCCAGCCGCGAGCAGCAGCTAAAGCAGCGGAGGCCGCCTCGGCCTCGCCCTGGGCCTCGGGGCCCGGCCTCCGTCAGTTCTTCCCCGCGATTTTCTCCTTTCCTTTTCCTTGTCCCTGTTCCCTCCAAGGTGCAGCTCAGTGTCTGAAGACTAGGATCTTCCCGGGCCCTAGGCAGTGCAGAGGACAGAGCCGGGCTTGACCCCCGCGTGACCCGAGAGTCCCTCCCGCCCGCGCGCTCTGGGCAACACTGGCCTGCAGCGGGCTCGTGCCAGCGCAACCAGGGCACCGCGCGGCCTCTGGACTGCGCCTAGACTGCGCTGCCGCCTGGAAGGCCTGAGCCTAGAGTACAGATGCCCTGGCTGGGACCCCGGGCCTAAAGAGTACCACCCCCTCAGTAGGCCTGAGGAGGAAAAAAGGAGTCGACTCCCCCGCGGCACTTCCAGGGCCCGCAGTCAGCTTCCAGGCTCCGCGTGGAGGGTCGATTGGTGCAATCTACACCCTTCCCGCCGGGCTCCCACTCCTCTGCCCGGCCCACGCTCGAATCCTGGCCCACATCCTGCTCTTTTGGTCAAAGTTTCAAAGTTCAGCTCGGTTCCCAATTCCACTTATGGCAGTAAATAAAGTTAAATGCTCTTTATTTTCTTCTTGAATATGTTAAACTACTTGAACAATTTAAAGTGCTTTGCACAAGTGAAGCGAACCATCTCTAATGTTCTGATTTTTCAGAGCCAGCCAACAACAAAGTTTAGATTAGTAATATATTTCTAACCAGAGTAATTTTCAAGATCATTAGGCATTTATGTAATTAGTGCCAAATCTATAAGCTTTTATTACGATTATTAGAGTAAAATCAGTATAAATTTGTACTAATTTACTACTGTTTAGACTTGGCTGTCAAGCCCAGAGGTTCTTATTGTAAATGATAACTGAGGAAATTAAGTGCAAAATTCTGTACCATTTCTGATCTGCTTCTAAACAATCCGTTTCAATTGTATTTGTAGCAGAACATAATGCCCTTTTAAAGTTATTTGACTTGTATTTTTATTTGCAACACAAGAAAAATGCTCTCTACCCAGGCACAATGAAAACTGATATTTACTACTCTCAACTTGATTAACATTGATTTTTAATTCGAGAGTGATGCAATTAAGATTATTCATTTAGTGCAAATAAAGCTTCTACAAAAGGGTGGTCCTATGAAGTCTGTTTTAAATAATACCGAGCAAATGGCTTTTTTTGTTCGCCGTCCAATTGACTTACACAAAACATTGGAAATGCTGCCTGAGAGCAGATGCGAGAGGAATGGGTGTGTGTGTGTGTGTGTGTGTGTGTGTCCTTAGCTGTATGCGTGACAGGGACCGAGCAAGGAGACAAAGGAGGCAGCAAGGCGAACTCTGGGGCAGTTTTGCTTCCTCCTCCTTCTCTTCTGCAGCCTGCTCCCTTCCTCCCATGCACACACACGTGCGCGCGCACACACATGCACACACGCGTGAATGCCGGGCATCAGACACAACGGTTCCTTCCAAGCTGCGGAGACAGCTTCCCCGGAAGCTCTGGGCCTGGCCGAACTTCAGCGGCCGACACAACTGATGCCAACGCCGCCTGTGTCGGGCTGGGGCGCCGGGAACGAAGGCAGCAGCTTGGCGGAGCCCGGGTGGCAGCGGCATGCTCGGAAGCCACCAGGGTGCTCCGCAGACACCTAGTGTCCTTTCGAGAAAGGCTTGGTTGGAAGGAGAATGCCTACACGGAAAGCAAATAAAGTCCCTCCTGGAAAACCTTCCCCTTCCCCAAACAAAACCCCAAATCCAGAGGCGACAGCGCCAGGAGCTCGCGGCGAGAGGCCAGACGGCGGCCTGGGGCGGGGCGGCGTGCGCCCTGGACGTGGCTCCCAAGTGCGCACCTGGCTGCACGTTTCCGGGGATTCGCAGGGGGTTGTGTTCACCTGGGAGGGACTTGCTGGGGTTCCAAGACCGGAACGCAGGGGCAGAGGTGGGCAGAAGTGTCAGAGCGAGAGAGAGGGGGCCTGGGAGCTGACCCTTTTCCTCCAAACAGGCACGGCCGTGGAGGCCCGTTTTTGCCTTGGCGGTGCACCGTGTCTGGAGGGAGGGAGGAGAGGCCGCGACTTGGGGAGAGAAGGGCGCGGGGCCCCGAGTCCTCTCTGGTGTGCACACAGACGCTCTTGTCCTCCTCCCACAGCCACTCCCAGAACAGCCGCGGGCCGTGCAGCGTCCTCCCACACGCACTCGCTCGTATATTCTGTTTTGTTGTATCTTTCAGGTCGATAAATAAATGTGTAATAGTTAATGTGAAGACACATCAGAGTAATAACAATGGGACGAAATCAAAGGATTATCCATCTCTGTTAGTAACCACTGAATAACAATGTTGCGGCGTGATTGATAGCCCGCTTCATTTTATGACTTTTCTATTGGTCTTGATTTTTATAGCAGTATAAACAAACTAAATCATTTCTTCCAAGACTTCAGAGCATAAGCATCTGGGGGGGGGGCGGATAAAGGAAAGGGAAAAAAAAAAAGAAAGGGAAATCTGAGTGGGAGGGGGTGACGGGGGGGTGGTGTGGGGGCGTCGAGGTGGGGAGGATGCAAGCTGGAGCTGGAGCCGGGTATCAGGAGCCGGCTGCCAGCAGGCGTGGCGAGGAAAACGACAATAGTCTGGATGTAAAATGCTCGTCCCCGCGCCCGGTTCCCTCTCGGCAGCTCGTCCTGGCCAATGTCTGAATCCACCTGGGCAGCGCCTGAGATGTATTTACCAGAGTTTTATTCCCCGTCATCTTCCCACGTTCCTGGGGCAGCCGGGAAAGTGCCGGTCAGGCCCATTGCTATTGATAATTTAAGGCATTTCCCACATGATCATGGGAACTGAAGTCCCTAACAAGGCGAGGCTTTAGCGCAATGGCCCCCAAATCTTCGGAATGACAAGAATGTCTTCAGAAATCACTTCAAAGCAAAGTAAAAGGATTTTCTATGACGGATCCAGTGATTTTTCCTCAATAAATAGGTTTTAGATTGTTACACACACGTAGAAGTGGAACAAAGGGAACTACCAGAAAATATATTGGTTGCCCCTAATAAAATTTATTTAGACAGTTTACTTCTCATAAAAAATAGAGATTGAATTTTGTACAAGAGCCTGCCAAGGGGCGATGCACAGGGAAATCATTTTTTTTTCTTTCTCCTCTTTTCCCCTTCTCCTTTTTAACGAAGCACAAAAAGCATTTAAAGGCCAGGGAACCCGCTCTCGTTCCCGACCCGCCGAGCGCCCAGCCTGAGCCCAAGAACTTTGTAGTTTTGAGAGAATGGGCTTTCTGAGGTATATGTATATATATTAAATCAAAACCTTGATGGCCGATTATGTAAACTACAAGCACAGCGACTACCAAATCCCTGTCTCTACTCCTGCTTTGACCTCCTGGTCCAGAGAAAAATTTAGAAATACTGTATAGTTGGATGGGGAGGTGAATGGGGTGGGAGATCCTGGCAGCAAGTGTCTGAACGATGGATTTATGCTAATTAGGTTTGTAATTCTGATTTTCTCTCTAATTGTATTTCTGTGCTCATTGCGAATCTTTTGTAGAGACAGAGAGACAGACAGAAAGAATAAAAATTTATACTAGGTGCTCCTGGAGAATTGGGTAGTGTGCCCAGCTCCCTGATTGTTCATTCCACTTACAGAAACCTCGGGTGTTTATTAAATGTAACTTTCGGCTGCTTGGGTTGTTTGTAAACTGCTCTCTTTTCTTTGCAGACAGTGGGCTGAAATATGGCGCGTTATTATTCACATTCCTGCTATTAAATGCTGAATTGTAACATTGTTCCCTTTAATGAGGAGCGCCTCCCTCAATAATTAACGATCTCACATTTTTCTATTTTCTTGCCTGATGAAAAGAATCAATTTTAATTCGTGGTAAATTACAGCCATGCTTTTGGGTATTATTTGCTTACAGAAAACAAATCAAGTGACTTGAACAATCCTGTTTACTTTTCCAGATATGCAATAACCCAAATGCAGTGGCAAATCAGACCGCGTTCCTCGGGCCTACCTTAGAACCTCAAAAAGAATAAAGGGTGGGGGGCAAATCCTCGAGAAAAAAAGAAACAGGAAGCTCTCCAGTCCACTATGTCTGAAACAATGGTGACCACTTTCTCCTATATCTTACCCCAGGTGCTAGAATGGAAGCTCCCCCCAGCCCCAAACCTCAACGCCCCACCCACGTCGGGGACAGGGGTCAGTGGTCCACATGTCGCCACGCTAGAGTTTGGGACTGCTTGATGTATGGCTCATTTGAAGGGACTCGATTTGAGGGTGGGTTGAATGGAAGGAAGGAGATCTGGGAGGGCAGCCAAGTCTCTGGGAAAGGGTGACAGGCACTTCCACACTTCTCTGCATAAAAGAATTCTCTTGAGGTTCCCCGCAAAAGAGACCACAGCCAAAGAGGCTTTGGCTGAGTGCTCCTGCCGGGCCACTGCGAAAGCCCCCTCGGCTCGCCTTCCGTCGGCGGCTCTCGGGCGAAAGTGAGCGCCTTTAACCCCTAGCCAACCTGGCTTGGGGCCAGCCCAAACTTGCATGCTCCAGACCTCCCTAGGCCGGGAGCGCAGAGACTCTGGGCAGCTCTCAGCCACGGCTGTCCCTTTTATGTCTCTGCGGGAGCCCCGGGGCGCAAAAACTCTTTGCAAACAGGCCCCGGGCTCCCCAGACTGTGAACTAAAAGCCAAGAACCCACACTCTAGGCTTCTTCTCCTTTTTTTTTTTTTTTTTTAAGCGCTGGGAGCGGGGGCTGCGTGTTCGTGACGCGTGTACTCCTGTGAGCGCTTGTGTGAGCAGTATGTGTCCCCTGCCTGCTCACCCGAACCGCAGGGATGTGCCAGGAGCGACAGAGCAGCGGAAAACTCGCCCGGAAAGAATCTGTCTGATTTCCTATCCTTCCTGGAAGCCTGTGGCGATGCAGGAGCTCCACATAATTTTTTTTCCCCCTGCAATAAACAGTTTCCCATACATCCGAGTTTGCAAACTATAAGCATGCAGTCCACCTGCGTGACTCTTCGTGGGCGCTGGGGCCTGTCCCTTGCTTATTATTTTTTTTCTATCCTTGCCTTCTAACAATTACCATCAGCGGCCCTCAACGCAGAAAGCTCTACACAAAACAATGACGGATCAGAACCCGCCCCCTGATTCCGTATCTCCTCTTTTTTTTTTTTTTTTTGCCTTTAGCCCTGTAATTTTAATGGCCCCAATTAGCCACACGGAATACAATAAGCGACACAGAAATTTTATTTGTATGTGTTAAGTTCTCTGGTTTTCTGATTTCTATTTACTCAGGAAAAATAATCATATATCAGTTATTCAGTTAGGTGACAAGGCTAGTAATTGGAATAAAAAGAAAAACATCTCATCCTTATCTCTTTCTATAACTAGATATAGCGCTAATAAGACTGCATCAATCTTATCTAGCAAATAAATAAAATAGACAAACAAACAAATTCGCCTCCAACAAGTTAATGCGGTGTATCTGAGTGGAAAGTAGATATTTTCACGCATTCTGGAGATGAGGAGTGACTTTTAATAAAATCACAAGAAAAACAAATGTAATTCTGTAAGCCATTTCTTGGAGCCGCCGGCGCCCGCCCCTCCCCCCCTCGCTCCCCGCCGGGCTCCCCCGTCCCAACCTTTTCCTTTTCGTAAGCAGTTAGTCCCAGCTTACGACTGACACCGGGGTTAGGTTTCTCTGGCTACTTTACACTTTGGGGGTGGAGTAGGGGAGGGAGATATAATTCTATAGGTAATGAGCCTTCTTCAGAGAGAATTTACTCTTTCCCTGTCTTTTCCTTCTTTCGTTATCATTCTGCCTTTGCTCTTCCTTTTTCCTCTTTCCTCGCTCCTTTTCTTCCCCTTCCCTTTAATCTTTCTCCTTTCCCTTTTCTTTCTTTTCTGCCTTTTCATCTTCCCACTCTTTCCTCTCATTCTCTTTCTGCTCTCCCTCTTTGCCTCCGTCCTTCGTGTCCTCTTTATTTCCTTTTTCTCCCCATTTCTCTTTCTTTCTCCCCTTTTCTCTATTCCCCTTGTTCTCTGCTTTCTTATCCCTCCCTCCTCCCTCTCCTTTCTCTCCACACCCCTTCCCTTGCCCCCTCCCCGCAGCCCGAGTGCGGCTAATTCCGGGCGTCTATATTCACTCAATTAGAGAAATCTACAGAGAAGATCGATCTTCCATCTGCAGACATGCCAGCTTAACAAATTAGATTCTTGTTTCGTGCAGGTGATTTGGTGACAGTTGGGGAATTAGAAGTAATAAGTTGTTGTGTTTGAGCCCAGGCCCCCGCCCCCCGCCCGCGCCCCTCCCCGCCCGCAGGCCCCCCGGCCGCGCCCGCCGCCCGGGCACCCCCTACCGCCCCCCACCCCCGGCCGGCCCG